>NW_005842480.1:987314-993085 GCF_000455745.1 Alligator sinensis
CGACACCTGGGACCCTCACGCCCCGGACTCCCGGTTCCCCTCACCCCCCTCACGACTCCTGGGTCCCCTCGCGCCCCCCCCTTACCCTGCAGCAGACGGATCTGACGCCGCAGCTGTTCTTTCTCCTCCATCCCCACAGCCGGTCAACCCCCCCCCCGCTACGTCACCGCCGCGCGCCCGGAACCGGCGGACACGTCATCTCCGCGCGCACCGACGGGCCGGTCACGTGAGGAGCGACGCGCTGTCACGTGATGAGGGTGAGGGCGCGGGCCGGTTCCCTGGCAACCGCGGGGCCTGTCACTCACTCACACACACACACACACACACACACACACACACACACACCACCCTGTTACACAAGTGCGCACACACACACACACATACGTACACAGATGGGCCTGTCACACAAGTGCGCACACACACACACGGATAGGCCTGTCACACAAGTGCGCACACACATGCACACACGTACACGGATGGGCCTGTCACACAAGTGCGCACACACACACACACACACGGATAGGCCTGGCACACAAGCACGCACACACGCGCGCACACACGTACACGGATGGGCCTGTCACACAAGTGCACACACACACAGAGGTACACGGATGCACGTGCAAACCCACACACACACACACACAAATGCACGAGCACACAGGCACACGTGGGAAACCATACAGACATGCACACACCCCAGTAAACACACACCCACGTGTGTGTGCACAAATGCAGGCACACGTGCGAACACACCGATGTGCCGTAAACGTGAACGCACGCCAACATGGGAGACTGCGGACACACCGCCGTGTACACGCACGCACACGTGCAGACACACACAAATGCACGCCTGCAGACACATGAGCACACACACACGTGCGCGCACACAATCCCATCCTCCGTCAGTGGCCCCCGCTCCAAGGCCCAGCGCTCATTTTCGTCCACGTTTCTCCTGCTTCCCGCACGACTTGGGTGTCACCGTCGTTTTGTGTTAATGAAAACAATTTACCTCGGAAATACGATAAAAGGATCACCGACTGGAGGCAAGAGTTATTTTATTTTATGAAGAGAATAATTCGCACCGCATTGGCTGTTTCCTGCAAAAACATGGAAAAAGAGAAAGGTAGTCGCACATTGCTGCTCCTGGTTGAGGTTTCGCAGACTAAGAGTTATTGCCAGTGCTGTATAGGCACACTAAATTAATTATTATATATTGTGGAGACAATTGTAAGATTTCCCTCCATTCTCACGGGCTGCGGTGGGATAATATTCAGCGCACGGTATTTGCAATATCAGGATGCTAATATGCAAAGTCATCACAATAGCAATAATATAACAATAATACTGACATGTCAGCTGTAGCACGTTTCATAAGTAGGTCTGGACGTTTCGGGGGGGGGGGGCGGTGTTGAGGCACAGGTATGACAAGTGACATGCCTGAGGTCACGCCCAGGAGACCAGTGGCAGGGATGTGAACAGAGCACAGCTTTATCCACTAGGAAACCATCTCAAACTCACCCCAAACAGGGTTGATTTTGGGATATGTCAAGTGCCATGCATAGATCTTTTCCCAAATTAGGTTTACTAAGGTGGTGCTTCATCTCTGTTTATAGCTAAGCTTAAGCTATGTTCGACTTGATCATTTTTGTGGTGTTGCTAAACTGATCTCCCTTGCTTGCTGCTTGGCCCACGTCGCACCTCCTCCTACAGCTCTGCATTGGGTTTTGGTCTCCTTCCGCATCATATTCAGGCACCTCATCCTCGCTTGCGAGGTCGTGCGCGGCTCCACCACCGCAGCCTGTCTCTTTCCTTTGTCATGTAGCATATCATTCCCACATTGCTCTCAGTGGGCACATCTACACATGCACATTTAGTGCACAGTAATTTAGGTTACTGCACAGTAACTAAAAAAAACTGTCCAGTATGGGTGCGCATCAACCCATGCATGCCTGTACTGTGCAGTAAGTATGGCAACTTATACCAGCTTGGGCATAAAGGTGTCTGCATGTGCATTACTGCGCAGTAACTAATCGGGCATTATGATACCTGCATAATGCAGGTGCCTGATTAGTTACTGCGCAGTAATGGACATGTAGATGCCTTACTGCACAGTAACACTGTGTGCATGGACTGACTTGGGACTCATTTTAATCCCAAATCAGTCCACACACAGTATTAATTCTCTTTAAGACCTGCATGTGTAGACGCTAGCCTAAAAACCACTTAGTGTGGAGTAACTTACTGCGCAGTAGTTACTGTGCAGTAAATGCACATGTAGACACACCCAGTGTGCTGACAGGATGTATTTTTATGTTCCCTTCCTTTCCTTCTTGACATGGCTTTGTGCCAACTTCCATTCTGGTAATAATAATAATAATCAGGGGGCGATGGCTAAATCGAGTATCAAGGGTGGCCCTCACCAGACACTAGCTATTCATACATCAGAGAAGCCCTCACTGGCAGAAGGGAAGGGAAGCTCATCAAGATTTATAAACTGATGCTCATAAACAGGCACACAAACCCCCCAGTCGAGGACTATGTTATAATGGGACTGAGTGGGCATGTCCACATGAGACATGAACTAATAGCAGCCTAATAACACTGTGCAGTAGTGTACCGGGCCAAAACGGTGCTAATATGCTATTGCGCTGTAGTATTAGGCTACTTTGCAGTACACATCACTAAAAACTCATCCACCGGCACCACTGCACCGTAGCACAAGTTACTGAGCATTGATCTAGTCCTGGGTTATCCAAGTACTAAATGCACAGTAACTGCAGCACATTAATGAACCCGTAGACGTGCCCAGTGAAATGTCCTGGTACTACAGGAAGATGGTAGAAGAGGATGGGAAAGAGATGGCACATGTCAAGTGGAAGAGAGGGGACTGGCATAGGCCTTTCAAAGGCGAGCCCTCCAAAGACAGCAACGAAGAGGATGATGATGATGATGATGATGACAAACATGATGATGAGTGAAAGGAGATAACAAAGACCATGATGAATGAAAGGACTGGGCAAACGGGGGAGTTCGGAAGGGGGAAGGAGTGGGGATGGGGAGGGGAGTGAGGTAGTCCTTTACATAATTGTGATGGTTTCAAGCTGACAGTGATGGGCACGCAGGTGGGATCTTTGTAATGAGAATGATGTAAGAATGATGTAACTGTCCAAGTGTTTTTGGAGTGTCAAGTGAACCACAGTGGTCACAAGACAGGTTGTTAGAGGTACAGTTTTAGATAGATAGATAGATAGATAGAAAACAACTATCCCCTCCTATAGCATCTGATGAAGTCAGCTGTGGCTCACAAAACCTTATGGGTATATAAGGTGTATGTAGGGGGTATAGATAGATAGATGTAAATAGTTTTTGCACAAAAAAAAGGAGACAAAAACCCAGAAAGAATCCCATCAGAGACTGATATTTTTCACCCTGGAAGTGAATGAGAGAGTCCATCTCTTTCTGGAGCAAGTGATAGCTAAGGGAATTGGATTAGTGATTTGTCTTCTGAAAGGATGTAGGTATTTCTATATGTCTTGCAGAAGGCAAGGCAAAGGTGCACCTAGACTGGATCAGAGACCATAAGGTTTTGTGAGCCACAGCTGACTTCATCAGATGCTATCGGAGGCAACAGTTGCCTGGGCAAAGAGAGATGCTGCATTTTAATAAGGCATGCAGAGTGAGATCCTCCTTTAATCTTTTTGGTTATTTTCTTACATTCTGTCTTTACCCCTTACATTTGCTTATTTGCGTGATTTATCTTGCTTGTACAATATATCTTTTTGCTATTTTATTTACCCGACTGGTTGCCTGAAGTAAAGGTGATTTTCAGAGCAACAGATGACTCCAGCCTTGTGTCTTTTGCTGAAGAGGGGACCTATAGCTGTACACAAGTAGGAGTGTGTCTCATAAGATGGCAGCTCTTCGTCTGCTGGAGCTGCAAGCCTGGGACTGGGACAGGTGGAAGTAAGGACTACCAGGATAAGAAGTTACCCAGCAGCAAAGCTTAGTTTGTTCTCAGTGGACAAGAAGTAGGATGGTAGAGAGAGGTCTGAGGCTGAAGGTATCCCGTCAGTAAAGCCACCAGGGTTTATCACAGCTACACTTTTGCATTTCATTTGCACAGTGTGTGTGTGTGTGTGTGTGTGTGTATGAAGTCCAGTTAATGGGTGCCAGATTCACCTCTCAGCACTGATATAAAATCCCGAGCATCCACTTGAAATATCCCCTTGTACTGATAACACAATCTGTCCTGCTGTTATTTGGAGGAAAGTTATCCTTGGCAATTTCTCTCCTGGATGGCTGCACTTTTCCTTGCAAGCTAAGGAGAAAGTGATGAAAGCTAGTAAAAGCTGTAGCTTTTAAACAGAGATAACATATGGTTTGATGGGTCCCCAAAGAGTTAAAATATGCAGTTTTGAAATGGTATTTTTTTTTAACTTTCCATTCTTTACATTAAGGGTCTCATGTTGCAAATCGATATCAGAATGAAAGATAATAGATGATGATGAGCTTTAACCAGAAACCTTGAAGAAATCATCCAAAGCCAGCAAATCACACAGCAGATCGCTGTTAGGTTCTCTTTGCAACATGAATTTCAAGAATCCTTTTAAACTTACAGAAACCTTTTCTTTTTTAAAGATATTGTCACCAGAATTTTATTTTTTAACATTTTTAATTTAAAAAAAATCAAAATATACTGATTTAGAAGTCTCTGCTAGAAACCCAAATTTTTCATTTCTTTGAAAATTGTTTATTATTTTTTTTCTGCTCTGCAGTGGATGCTTTGAAGAGTTGGTTTGCTCTGAAGAGCCTACACAATGACAGGGGGGGGAAAAATCTGGCCTGTTTTGTCTCAGCAACAAAATCTTCAGCTCAGTTTTGCTTGCAGGCTCTGTCCTAATGGTGGTGATATCTGAAGCATAAAGAACCTTCCTGATATTTCAGATTCCAGATTATATTTGTAGCATCTCTTGTGAATGACATACAACTGACCTGGAAACAACTGAGGTCAAGTAAACTCTGTCCCCAGGCTGCTATTGCTCATATACCACAGTGATGGACAGTTTATAGAAGTAGCTCAACTATTTTAATTCAGAAATTCTCTTTGGCTGCCTTGCTTCCCATTCTCCCTTGCAGAGACCCTCTGCCTGCGATCAGGGAAGATCCTGGTGGAATCTGTAGTGATTACCTACACACACACAAAAAAATATGAACGTGTTTAATAGCTCTTACCTGCCTTTTAATACAACTTAGCAAGTAGAAGTAAGGAGGAGACAGCAACATACCCAAATAGTGCTTTCCATAGGCCAACAGAAAGTGGTCCATGGATGACAGTCCATAGACAAACTGGCCTATCAAAAGATTTGCAATACCATCCCAGGAACCGTAGCACTGTTTCTCTAAATCACTCATCAGCTCCAGAACCTAACTCAGCCCATGTAAAGAGCAAGATTGTTATCTATTTCAGTACTGGTTCTTTTAACAGAAATGTGCAGCTAGCCTGGCAGCCTGGGTTTGTGAGTTTAAGACCAATGTGGATGCAAATGCAATGTCACATAAAGACAGGATGATCCAGTTTTTCAAGTGTGGCCCTGAGACCTAAAGGCCTCAGGTTCAGTTTCCTATTCTTCATCATATCTATGTGAACTGGAGCAAGTCAGCCTGTGCCTCCGTTGTGCCTGTGGCGGGCCAGTAGGGGGCGCTCCTGCGTTGAGCCGCCCACCTCCCTGCGCCCGCCCACCTTCCAGGCTCCGAGTGCCTCCCTGGGGTGC
>NW_005842480.1:993345-996160 GCF_000455745.1 Alligator sinensis
GAGGCATAATTTGGGAGAAGGAATAGAGTCACTGGAATCCCTTGAGCAAACAATTTCTAATTTGGCATCGGGTCGACTGGATAGGGTAGAGAGTCAGGATGGAGGACGAGTATGTCCGGATGACTGTGCCCGAACTGAAGGAACTGGCAAAAAAAAAAAAAGGCCTGGGCCAGGAAGAAGGGCAGCCATTAGCCATGCGGTCATCCAGGTGAATCTGAACCTGGCTCTCTCCTCATCACCGCATGCTGCAAGAGTGCCCTGCCTTCAGAGGAAACAGCAACCACCTCTGGATGATGCGAGTGAGTAACCTACTAGAGATCCGATCAGATATTTAGCTTCAGTAACTCAGATGCGTGTTTAAACGGCCACCTCAGCCACCCTGGTTTGCTCTATGGGATTCCTTTGATATTCCTGTAATATTTCTATGATATTGCTCTACCTTTTACCCTATTCCTGCCCTACCCCTGTAATCAATAAAGTTCTCCTTTGTGACTGGTGTGGAGACTTATTGAGGGGTGGGTCTAAATTATGCCGAGGAGGCCCCTTAGGTCGGTGGACTAAGGGAGGCTTCCTAATCAACCCCTGACTTGGGGAAGTGCCCCAAGTGCCTGTATTGGGTCTAGCACCCATTGGACGATCAGGCCTGTGTTCTCCAAGGTGCGCAGAGCCAGAAGTGAGTCCAGAGCCTTGGATGGTGGCAGCGGGAACCCCAGGCTAGCGGGTGTGCTCCAGGGAAGGGGTCGGCCGGACGGGAGGCACCCCAGGGAGGCACTCGGAGCCTGGAAGGTGGGCGGGCGCAGGGAGGTGGGCGGCTCAACGCAGGAGCGCCCCCGACTGGCCCGCCACAGTGCCCAACTCACACCAGTGTTATAAGAATAAATACCATTACAGACTGGGCACACAAAGTTGCTACGGTAATGAGAATGATAGATAACTACCACTACTCTTCAGTTTCCCAATTTGTCTCCTGTTTTATTTTAGAAATTTTGGACTTATTTATTTATTGTAGCTCCCAGGAGCCCTTGTCATCGTGAGCCCAACATCATATTCTGCTAAACACTGTACATGCAGAACAAAAACACTTGACCCTTACAATCGAAGTATAAAGTAAGATACAAGAAATGGCATCATACAGATGTGGGAGCACAAGGAGGTGATAAGGTCTCAGCATACCAGCAGCCTGGCTGTCATCAGCTTTTTGGAGGCATCCTAGAAAAGGAAAACGCTGAAGGGGAATAATGTGGTAGCTTTGCAAATGTCTGTGTTGATCTCTTCCCAGGAAGGAGAAAAAATGAATGTGGCTGTTTGAAAGCAGAGCAAAACGGCTGGCATTGTGGGCTGACTGGAGGTGAGACAACATCTTAGTGAGGACAGGACAGAAGAGGATGGGATCAGATGAAGAGCCTTGAAAGCAAACCCAAGCAGCTTAAGGTTGATGTGATATGAAGAAGAGCCTGGTGGAGAGAGGCAAGGAGAAAGATGAGCTCTTCAAAGGACAGAGTGGGAGAATGATTTTTGCAGAGAGTAGGCATGACCACAGCAAGACTGCAGTGTCTGGGCCAGTTGAAAGGAGGCTGCCTCTCTCCTCAGAGAGGATGTGATTATTCAGGAGATCAATTTATACACAGCCTAAGCGAAGGGACTATGCCATGCCACATGCACAAGCCCTCTGAGTTCACCACATATATATAAAAACCAGCAGCACCTTGTGTAGGATATCTGGCATCAAATTTGCCTCAATGAATAATAATGAATGCAAAAATCCAAATCCAACCTGGCCACTACCCCTTGACCTCATTGGGGATATGGATCCCTGCCCCCAAGAGCATGTTCAAGAGGGTCTCAGTGACCTTCCCCAGATGGATGCATTTTGAAAAGTCCCTTCTACAGTACAAGGGGGTTTTACAGTAGAAGCATTTTGATGCATTGTGTGGAACTGGTGTATCACCGAATGCCTTGGTGCATACTGCACCCGTGGTCAAGGGCAGGGAGTAGGGAGGGTCATTGAGCCTCAAAGGCTCCCATTCGCATAGGAGAAATGTAGGACAATGAAAATGGTTGCCCCTTAGGTGAGACGAGCTAGACTGTGCACCAGTGCTTCACCACCCTCCTAGTGAGCAGGGGTTAGACTAGATGTGACCTGCTGAGGTCCCTTCACACCCTCGTTTTCTCTGATTCTATGACACCAGTTCTCTTCTGTTTCTCTACAAAGTATTGGGGTTTAGAGAGGGAAAAATCCCCAAATAGTTAAACAGATAGGTTGGATCTTAGAAATGATTTAGCCTAAGAGACACCAGGGGAACTCAGAAAGAATCAAAGACCAAAGGAAGCTTGGGAAGGAGGAGGAATGAGGAAGCCCTTCAAAGGACAAGCTGAATCATAGAAGCATCATAGAAAATGAGGGTTGAAGGGAGCTCAAGAGGACTCAAGGGGGGTGGACTGGACTACATCCAGTCCACCCCCCTGCTCCAAGCAGGACCAGCCCCAACTACATCATCCCAGCCAAGGCTTTGTCTACCTGGGTCTTACAAACCTCCAAGGATGGAGAGTCCACTAGCTCTCTGGGTAACCTGTTCCAATGCTTCTCAGTCCTCCTAGTGAGAAAGTTTTTCCTAATATCCAACCAGCCTTCATCTGGCTCCACATGTGCATCAAAACCTGGCTGGGGCACACAAGAGGCGGGGCACACAAGAGGCAGGGCACATCAGCCGTATTACCTGCATTGCAGAGGTCAAAATACAGAGACAAGGATGCTGCATCCTTCCAACAAACGAACTCCTGTTCTTCTTTTAATGCACAATTAGTAAATACCAAA
>NW_005842480.1:996170-999204 GCF_000455745.1 Alligator sinensis
AACACATTTGACAACCAGATCACAACTCGCTTTTTCTTCACAGCATTACAGTTGCATGACACTTGTTTGTGAGTCTAATTTAATTAAAAAAACAGTAAAAAGCAAGTACAGGTTTTTGACACTGTGTTGGCAGGGAGTCTGCATGTGAGAACATGCCCCAGGGAGGGTGGCACACTTAAGAGAAATTAAATTGTCTCATTCAGCCCGGAATAAACGTGGTGCTAATCCCTCTAATGGCCTTAAACATCCCCAGAACTCTGTGTCTTGTGACAAGCAGGCAATAGGACCCAATTAAGTTACTCACACGTTTGAAATCATAGCCTCATCAGCTTTGGTTTAGTCTGGAGTCTCTTGGTGGTTTATAGGAAACTTGCTGAGAAAAGCTAAAAAACTAAACTTAGTTAAGCGCTGCACCAGCAAATTGTAGAAACCTGATGACAGCGTGAGTAGGAGGTGCTGGCATTTCCTGTTGGCTTCTCAGAGGATCAGGAGTCTGAAGGACATCCAGGGATTTGCAGTATTACCCTTCAGTATTACCTACAACACTCCTTGTTCTGTAAGCTTAACAGGAATATCCTATGCAGTACAAGGGAAGTAGTTACTCTTCTCTACTTGGCACCCACATGGAAAGAGTCCAGAAGAGAGCATTTGAAAGAGAGCAATGAAAATAATAAATGGGTTAGAAAATGAGACCTATAAGGAAAGTATGAAAGACTTGAGCTTGTTCAGGATAGAAAGAGGGACATGATAACAGCCTTGCAATAAGGAAAACTATGATTATCAAAAGAATGGTGGCCAAGGGCTCCCCACGTCCACTGAGGGTAGGATAAGACATACTCCACTTTCTTTGCAGCAAGGGAGACTTACACTGGATATCAGGGAAAAGTGTCTGCCTATACAGTGAGTTGAGAGCTGGAACAAGCAGCTGAGGAAGGTGACAGAGTCCACTTCATTGGGGTGCTTTAAGAATGGGTTAGACACACATCTGTCAGGGGCGATGAAGGTATACTTGGTTTTGCCTCAGAGCAGGATGGACTCAATTACTTCTAGATGTCCCTTCCAGCCCAACATTTCTACAGCATCCTTATAGGGGATTTGCACTTACCTAGAAGTGTACTATTAATGGCAATAAATGCTAACTATTGGCCATATCTATATAGGTCAGTGATTCTCAACCAGGGTGTTGGGGAACCCGAAAGTGGCACCAAATCCTTTGAAGGGCGCCGACAGGAGTGAGGGGAAAAAGAGCGGTGTGAGAAGATAAGCGGATATGTGCAAGCTCAGGCTTGGCCCTGCCTAGCACCTATGCAAGGTGGTAAGCACTGTAATATGTACATTCATTTTTTAAACTGGTGGGTGCCACGCAACTCCCAGAAGTTATGGAGGGGGCCTTGAGTCCAAAAAAGTTGAGAACCCTAATATAGGTGTACCATGTTCATCACCCCAGGGTGTGACACTTTATTAGGGAGTTGTAAAGTCCAGTGTTGGGTTCTTTTTACAAGCGGAAGTGTACAAAGGTGCCTCGTAGGATTTCCTTGGCACGCTTTGTGTCAGGGGCACAACTCAGACGTGCTAAGAGGGTCACGAGGCAGGAGTCCAGGGCCAAGGGGTCAAGGCAGAAGAGGCAAGCCAGGATGCAGGCAGGACGAAGGGAGGGGATTCAAGGCAAAAGTTCAGGTGGAGATAACACGGAGCCAAGAATCATGAACAGACCAGGAGCTCCGGCGTTAGAGAAAAACCTGTGTTGATGCAAACCCAAAGGGTACCGCAAGGGCTCCTGCTTCTGTGCAGCAGTGATTTCCATCAGGACTGAAAAACATTGACATGCATGCCCATTTTCATTTCCTGTAGAAAGGCAACTTATAGCCACAGACCAGCTGCTAACAATGTTCTGCCTTTTCAGTCTCATTTGGCATGTCTTGATCCACTATTTGAGGAATCCAGCTGTGGTGGAAGGTCCCGGGCATGGAGAAAAAGGCAGGTGCCTAGGACAACACGGGCCCTGTCCTCCAAGGGTGTTAGTGATTAAAATCATCACCTTTAATTTAATCTGAAGATCAGAGAGGATTAGAGAAACTCCTGGGAAAATAGGGGTTCATGCTTAGGTTGGCAATGTTGGTTAGAATATGAACTGTGGCACAGCAAAGCGGATGGAGATTTTACAGGGTCGATGTTTTCATTCCCAGGTATGGGGCGTAGACAGACACGAATAGTCACACCTCTGCAGCCAAGCACACGCTTGGATGAGATGCAGCCTTTTGACTAGCTGGAGATGGACAAAAAGTGGCAATAACCACTGTAACTAATAGGTAAGGACCTACTTAAATCACAGTCTTGCAGTTTTCACAGAAACCTTGAAAACCAGTGATCCCTGCAATTGCCGTGAAAAATGGTATTTTACCATCTTGACAGCAGCCAAGATGGTAAAATGATAAAGGAAACAGTAAGGAAGAGTATAAAGGAAGAAGAGCGAAGTGGTGTGGTATGCAGGATCAAAAGGAGATACCAAGGAGAAGGACCAAAGTGGGCTACCCTTGATACTTGATTTAGCCATCACTCTCATTACCAGAATGCAATATATGGCACAGAGCCATTTCAGGGAGGAAAGTAAGGGAGCATAAAACACATCCTGTTAGCACACTGAGTGCAACCTGGGAGTGATATTCTCTACACAAAGAGGCTGATACAGGCTGAGGTGGGTGGACCCTGAAATGGGGACAAGGTGCCTGAATACAGTACAGAAGGAGACCAGAAGTGAATACAAAGTACAGGAGAAGGTGTGACTTGGGTCAAGCAGCAGGCAAAGAAGATAATTTTAGCAGCAGCAGCAGCATGCTGCAGAGACTCAGACAGAAAAGGAGGAGATTGAGCACAGATGGGATCCTCAGCAGTGTCAGGCGAGGAATTTCCAATGGAGAGAGGGAGGCGGTAATGTCACTGCGCAAGACACTGGTGAGACTGCAGTGAAATACCCTGTACAGCTCTGGTAACCCATCCCCAGTAAAGGTGGTTTCAAACTGGAATGGGTGTAGGG
>NW_005842480.1:999235-1021995 GCF_000455745.1 Alligator sinensis
GATCATAGTAGTGGGCAACCATCAATCCTTCTGGACCGTAGTGTATGTGTATGTGAGAGATCACCAACACCTTCAATGCATGCGCCTAGGCAGGCATGTGGAGGAGTGAAGGCTTCCCAGACCTCCCATCCCCTCTTCAGACCATGGAGACAAAATCCAGAAGCATCCAGGCATTCGGTGCCTCGATAGCTGCAGTTATGTGCACATCCAGGAATCAAATCCAGGCCTCCCACAGGGCAGACACAGATGCTACTACTGAACCACAACAGCAGATCAAGGGAATGGCGACCCTGTCTTACGTGGGGAGACCATGTGTCATTGTGTAGCCTACAGAAATGAAGAGCAAGGCAGGCAACTGCCCTCTATAAATACACCATGGGAATGGAGGGAGGGAACATCAGGGAGGGAGAAGAGTTATTTAAGTTAAAGGGCCATGGTGACACAAGAGATAATGGGGATAAACTAAATATTTATCTAAATAAACTAAATAAAATAAACGTTGATTGAAAATTGAAAGGGCCCAGGTCCAGTTCCACCTACTAGACATCGGAGACTTAGCTGCTCGCCCCAAACATGTGCGTCTTGCTTGAGGAGAGTGCTGTAAGAGCATCGGCAGGCTGCCAAAAGGTTGCCTGTCAAGTGGATCTGGCAGTAGAGAAGGACTCTGGAGACTACATCTCTGCTCCCAGTTCCTCCATGAACTTGCTTGGTGTCATTGGCCAGGCACTCCACATCTCTAATCCCATCCCACCCTCTGGTTTAGGTGTTTTTTTCTGACGGAATACTTTTTAGATCAGGGTCTGTGTGTGTGTGCCACTTACCACATAGACAGACCCCGTGTATCTGTATTACTAAAATACAGATCATAAGCAGTATGGATAAAGAATAGGGAGCAACAAGTATACTCAGGCCCCAACAGAGAGGAGGCTTCTGCAGCCTCCAAGCACAAGCGCTGCCATTTACTGTTTTGGACCAGAGGTCCATCTTGCTCAGTCTCCTGTGTCGCAACATCCTTTTGCCAGTATTTTGTGATGTGCCTAAACCCATGGTCTTGTGGCACATCAAATAGGCCTGTGGCAAACAGCAGCAGAGAGCAGATGCTGAAAGGGAAAGTGAGCTGGGTCTCACCAGGATTTTTTACCCTGTTCCCCTCTCACCTGTAGTCTCCAGCATTTAAAGTCTAGGAAGTCCTGATTCAGAGGCCATACCCCTCATTCCCGTGCTCAGCAGCTACTAATGCCCCTTTCCTTGTCTAATCCCTTTGTGAATCTGGCTAAACTATCAGCTTCCACCACTTCTGCTGGTAACAACTTCCAAACTTAAGTAACCTGCTGTGATAAACAGGGATCCTGGTTTTCTCTGCTTTAAAGAAATCCCCAATTTTCGATTTAGAAAAAGTAACCCCAAATCTACATTTTTCCATCATTAAAATGAAACACCACTATCTATCTATCTATATTATAGATCTAGATATATAGTGATGTTTCATTTCAATCACGGATGAAACACCACTATATATATACACAGTATATCTATATCTAGATAGACAGATAGACAGATTATCTATCGCTCTATCAGACAGACAGACAGACAGAGTGGTGTTTCATTTTAATCATAGAAAAATGTGGATTTGGGGTTATTTTTTCTAAACTGAAAATTGGGGATTTTTTTTAATCAGAAAAAACCAGGATCCCCAGTGATAAAGAACTTCCTGATGTTAGTTTTAAACTAATGACCTACTAGTTTCATGCTGTGACTCCTAGTTCTTGTCTGGTAAGAAATAGCCAATAATAAATCCCTACTGACTTTCTTTTCACATTTGGTATCTTGCAAACCCTTCTCATGCCCCACCTCAGGTGTCTCTTTTCTAAACGGACCAGGCCTGGCCTCTTTACTCTCTCCTCCTAGGGAAGCCCTTCCATGCCGCTTACCATCCTTGTTGCCCTTCTTGGCACCTTCTCTAGTTCTTCTATCTCCTGTTGGAGATGTGGGGACTGGAGCTGGGCACAGGATTCAAGGCGTGGATGCAGCATGGATTTACAAAGGGCATCATGATACACAGGAGCTTCATTCTTGAGTGTGCCCTGATCACCCACTCCCAGTCTGCATCCTCCAGCCTATAATTGAGGGGGTGAAGCCACTGTGAAGAAGTTGCACGCCAAGGTCTCACTCTGAGCCACTGCTCTCAAGCAAGCTTGAGACTCGATCTTTCAAGGGGGTTGGACTCGATGATCTTTTGAGGTCCCTTCCAGCCCTTAATTTCTATGATTTCTATGATTTCTATGCTGAAGACAAAGATCTTGAGAGGTGGCAGGGACTGGCCTCAGAGCAGTTTCACAGCCCCATTTCCAAGCTTGGCATGTGTGGAGGAGAGCTAGATGGGACAGCCTGAGTGCCTGTGTTCCCAAGACTGCAGAAGACATGCACATGCCTCCTTGAACAGCCTGATGGTCATTTACTGCTAAAAAAAAAAAAAAAAAGTTTCCTCCTTCCTGAAAACTTTTTGCTATTTTCTTTAGGGAAAAAAAAAACTTCTCCCAAGGGCAAGCAAACTTCCAAATTGCATTTCTGCTGATAACAGCAAGACTCAGGAGTACATGCCCGAGGGAGGCAGAAGTCTCTAGGGTTATAGAGAAACCAGAGAGAAAAATGTCAGTTAGAGGGAAAGAAACTGCAGCATAATCCTAAAGGAAAAGCCACTTTCATTTATCAAGTGGGTATCACTTTTCTAGCATGATTTTTGCGGCATGGCTCCAGTTCTTGTGTGGTGTTAGTGCCGCCTCTCTGCTCGTCCCTGCATTGCACACGGTCCTAAATAAATGAGTTCTGCGGGAAGTGGTGGGGAAAAAATGGCAGATTATGTTGGAAGCCATTTCAGTGTC
This sequence comes from Alligator sinensis, assembly GCF_000455745.1. Lineage (NCBI taxonomy): Eukaryota > Metazoa > Chordata > Crocodylia > Alligatoridae > Alligator > Alligator sinensis. The sequence goes on from NW_005842480.1 coordinate 1,002,118, forward strand.
ATTCATGTCATTCACAGGGACAGTGGTTATGTCCAGTTGTATTTAAAGGAAAAAGGAAGTGATGCAAAAGCCAAAGCGCTGGAGATCTCTCCAGCTCTCAGCTGGTTTGCAGGGCTGGCTGGCTCAGTACTCAGGAGCCAGGCACCCAAAGGACTCTAGGTAGTCATAGGGTTGGAAGGGACCTCAGGAGGCAATGTCTAGTCCAAGCCCCTGCTCCAAGCAGGACCAGCCCCAGTGACATCATCCTCTTCACCCAGAATGAATTGGACAAGTTTGAGTAATTTAGCTTTGCTGTGCCCATTTCTCTGCAGAATGGAGATGATACAATTTACCACCTCCTGTGCATGGCTTGACTATGGATTTAGATGCTTTAAAAGTGTTTGGAGGTCACTGAGGCAGAAGGGGTATTCGAGGCATCTGTTTTTAAGGGGGCTGCCCTCCTCTAGAGGTTTCTCTCTGTGCTGGCTGGTCAGAGAGATGGATTGCCTCTCCAGAGAGCATAAGGCACAGGGCACAGATAGGTATTTACAGCTTTGCTTCACTTGCTGGCTAGAGACAGAACCACTGGTGCAGATTGAGGGCTCCGGGTCATGTCACTGAGCACTGAGAGATGAAACAAGGAACAGATGGGCCCTGGGATCACCCGTGCCCCATCAGGGACTGTGCATACGCAGATACACCCTGCAGTTAGACCTGGCTGTGCCAGAGAAATCCCCTGACAGCCAGGAACACACAAACACACGCCCCTGTTACACACACACACCCTGAAACAGTCAAGCCCAGGCGCCTGTCCTTCACACGCACATGCCCATGCATATCTGCACTGTTCAGGACCTGGCATCCTCACTTACCACGGAGCTGTGAAGACCTAGCTCCTTTGCTCACAGCTGGTGTCTGTGAGATAGGCAGCAAACCCTAGAGAAAGTTAAAATAATTACCTCCCCTCTGCCGCTCACAACCTCTCCTCCCGCTTTTAGGCATTTCACCCCACTGAGGAGCTTCTAACAGCCTTCATGTCGTCAGACACGTCCACAAGTTGCTATAAGGTGACATCTGCATGAGCTGGGCAGGTGGCAGCATCTCTGCTTATACTTGCGCAGATCTGTGCAATGAATTTTGGTTCAGTTGCATGGGTGAATGCACATGATCCCCACTCCACGAACATCTCAATATGCACTAGTCAAGTGCATGATGTTCTGATCTGGCTGGTGTCTGCACCAGATGGTGACTTGTTCAAAGGACGGCTGCAAACTGACTTCAGATTAGAGTCATGGAGTTGGAAGTCACTTCCAGGGTCATTTAATTCAAGTCTATGAACAGAAGAAGGAGTCTCTGTTCATAGAATCATTGAAAATGAGGGTTGAAGGGACCTCAGGAGGTCACATCTAGCCCACCTCCCTGCTCAAAGCAGGACCGGCCCCAACTACATCATCCCAGCCAAGGCTTTGTCCACCCGGGTCTTCAAAACCTCCAAGGATGGAGTCCACCACCTCTCTGGGTAACCTGTTCCAGTGCTTTACTAACCTCCTAGCGGGATTTTTTTTTCCTAATATCCAACCTCAACTTCCCTTGCTGCAGCTTGAGCCCATTGCTCCTTGTTCTGTCATCTGCCCCCACTGAGAACAGTCCAGCTCCATCCTCTTTGCAACCCCCTGCAGGGAGCTGAAGGCTGTGTCATTACAGCTCCATTTTTTACACGCGTTACACTGCACAGTGCATTGTGCAAAGCCTAAGTGGTGCAACTGTACATATCTGTAGGCCAAGGAAGAGTTGCTAAATGTATTTGCAAATGCTTTTGAATCAAACACACTCAAGGATTTCACAATGCGGCCAAAGTCAGAAAAAGGCAAACGTGCCTAATAAATAATTAGCTGTGAATTATTAACAGAGCTCTAGTCGCTGCATGATTGTATAGCAATTATTATTGGATTAACCTAGCATGGGGTTAGGTTTCTAATGAGACCATGGGGCATTGAAGGGCTCTAACTGCTTTTCTATACTCCTGTATAAACTTTGAGAAAGAAGAGGAGGAATCGAAGCCCAGAAAGGGCTTTGATGGAATTTGTCTGCAAAGGTCATGGCTATTTTTCCAGTACCTATGATGATGCTGGCTGCCTGTTGTACAAAATCCTGTAACCTCCTGAGGATGAGCTGGGTCTGGAAGTGGAAGTCATGCTCCCTCCCCATGTACCGCTGAACCTAGGGAGGAAAAGAGGAGGAAAAAAAAGAAATATTATAACTAGGGCAAAAAATGGGAGGAGGGCATGAGAGGAGAATAGACTGAATCCCAATGCAGCCAGAGACTGATCTAACTTTAATGCCCACAGCTAATTCTTTCAAACCCGGAGCTTTCCCCTCCTGAGCAAATTCTTCTCTGAATCTTGCTGGAGTCACCAGAGAATAACATTATGGGAAAAGGCAAGAAAACTTCCTTTGGACCTCAGTAGAGATGAGAGCTATCTGATGTGCTTCCCCAAGGAAACAGTGGAAGATCCAGGACCTGAAATACTTAGAACTAGATTGTGTGGAGCAAACGTCTTCTTCCAATGGCAGGAAGAGAATCTGGAAAGCTTCAGGCCTTTTTCAATTTCTGATATTGTCCATGCCTCTGATGGAGATAATCTGCATCCAGAAAGCCTTAGTATGGGGGAAAAAAGAAATCAACAATACAAGCCACAACTGACCTGAATGCTGATGCCACCTATTAGTAGAAGTGCTCCTGCCTTCTGCATAAGACCAACAAACAAAGAATTTCTGGTAAAAAAATGAACGTTTTTAAATCTTTTATCACAGTGGCTCATGTAGGAAAAGTGTTGGCATTGAGTACACTAGCCATGTCCACCAAGATAAGACCATCCTGTACTCAGCAAAAAACCCAGTAAAAACTTGTAAGATACTTGCAGACTTTGCAAAACCTACTGGTTGTCGTAACAGGCCATAGGGAAGATCTCCTCCAGTTTCCATCCCATAAAGTCATGGCCTCGTGCCAAGGTGCATTTGCAGCTCTGCATGGCAAAAGAGAGAGGAGAGGAGGAGGTCAGCAAAATATTGGACAGATCTTGGAAAGGACCTCTAAAGCCATCAAATCCAGTCGCCTGCTATGGTAGGTGACCACAGCGTACTATTCCCTTTTAAACCCATTGTGCGCCAGTTGAGAACTATTTTGATTTCTAGGATTATAGAAATAGAGACAGTTAACGGTGCCCAAATAGCAGCTGTAAACAATAGGAAGCTAACAAAGGAAATTATTCCTGGCTGGGAGAGGGCCTTTCAGTTCCTCTGTTCCTATCACACACAGAGGCAGCCCTTGGGGTCATCCCATTTCCTCCCACATTTTTTGGCAGGCAGCTGCAAATCAGGTGGTTAGGCCTGCAGGGACTTGGAATCGCAGAGTTTTGCCTTTGCAAGCAAATTCCCATCCAAGTTTTGTAAGGAGCATTTGTGGATGTGCCTGGAAGCATGGCCTAAATGTCCCTGTGCTCCTATTCACGGCATCTGGAATTGGTTCTTCTAAAGAGCTACTTCAGGAAGCTTTTGTGAGGGGTGTTATCTTTTCTTTTGGGTCCAGCTGTACAGGAAATAGGGTAAAACGGTGAAGAGTCAAAGGCTGTTGTGTTTGGAAGTGAATCTAGAGGGCAGGCAGGCAACTGCCTTCTCCTTCTGGCTGGAGAAATGTCATTAACCTCACCTCCGCCCCGTCCTACTTCTTGTCCGAGCTGCCTAGGACTTTGTCTTGCATGATGGATTTATGCTGTAACTTCAAGTCTTCCAAATAGGCCAAAGGCAGAAGGGCAGATCTGATCTCAGTGCTGAGTAAAGTGGAAAAATCACCTCCTTGGTTTTGCTGGAGATGCATCGATTGATGCATGCCAGAGTATTGTTTGCCCTGCTGACTACAGCGTCGCACTGCCGGCTCATGTTCATACCATGGTGTGTTATTACCCCCAGGTCCCTTTCATTCGTGGTGCTGGCCAGTTTGGTGCCACCAAGCCTGTAGGTGTGTTGGGGCTTGCTCATCCCAAGGTGAAGCACTTTACATTTCTCAACGTTGAACTTCATCAGGTCCCGATCCGCCCAACTTGCCAGCCTGTCTAGGTCCGCCTGTATCTGTAGCCTATCTTGAAGCTTGACCACGCTCCCCCATAACTTGGTGTCGTACGCAAACTTGGCCAGTGAGCTCTTCACCCCCACATCCAAATCGTTAATAAAGAAGTTGAGAAGCACTGGACCGAGCACCGACCCCTGCGGGACACCGCTGCCCACTTCTCACCAGGATGACACAGATCCGTTCACTATGACTCTCTAGGTCCTATCCTGCAGCCAGTTTCTCACCCACCTGGGAGAGAAGTTGGAGTTAAGCCCACAATCCTCCAATTTCCTCGCAAGGATATTGTGGGATACTAGATCAAAGGCCTTTTGGAAGTCAAGGTACACAATGTCAACCTGCTCTCTCGTGTCCAGGTGGCGAGTTACCTGGTCATAGAAGGAGATGAGGTTTGTAAGGCAAGACCTGCCCACAACAAAGCCACGCTGGCTTTCCTTTCCATTGTCCGCTGATTTTGTTGCCTGTCATGCCTTGACGTTATAATCGCAAGCAGGAGGAATGTCAGCCCAGTTAGTGAGTCCTCTCACTGTCAGTTCTTGTAGTGGACCCCTTTCTGGGCTCCTCTTCCTTTACACCCTGGTCTGTCTCTCACCCAGTTGATGTACTTACGGACCACAGTTCAACCACGAAGTCTTATGTCTGCAACTCCTTCCTCAATCCAATCTCTGGGCCCTTCACAGGATCTGTTTCCAGTCAGATCCGTGTTGATGAAGTCATTAGTCCAATTTAACTTAAATTAGTAAATAAGGTGACCAATCTTCTTCTTGCTGGACCTTCCTCCCACCCCCAACTCAGTGTCAGTCAGTATCAGGTCCTCCTACATCTCCGACCACTCCTCAGCTACTTAACTGCCTGCCTGCTGTCTGTCCAGCTTCTCAGGTTTCACCTAGAGCAGACCTTGCCTTGGGCAACCAACTGGCCCTTTATCTAGTCTCTCGGTTAATTACTGGAACTCGTGCCGAACAGTCCACACATGATTCAGCCCATTCCTCTACTGGTTTTTTGCTCCGTGCTCACTAAAGCTCAGAGTCCTTCTCTGCACAGGCCCGGCTCTGTTGTGTTAATTCCCTCTCCTCGTTTTGTCCCGTGGTCCATCAAGACTCAGGCTTCTCTTGACCCAGTTGGGACTCTGACCCCACACTAAACCAACCTTCAGGCGTCAATTAGTCTCAATCTCTGGCTTCATTATCCTCAGGCTAGGTATCGGGTCTTTACCAATTCAGTCTCTCTCATTTCCCATTTTTCCCAGGACCTGCCAGCACTCCATTAAGGACAGCCAGTATCTCATGCCCTCTTTAGGGTTGTTGCTACTGGCTTGTCATGGTTTGACTGAGCAGGAGACGTCTCTTTCCACTCTGGTAGTTGGAGTCCTCCGTATCCCTCACCGGTGGCTCATCCACACTTCCATGCCAACTTCTGGCTTTCCCCCTTTCCAGGGGAAAGGAGCTGCCCCATTGCTCCCAGCAGTCTCCCCTTTAAGGAAGGTCAAACTCCCTGGGAGTTTGTCCCCACTGCGTTGGGCTACGGCGTGTGGGATTTGCCCGTTTTGTTGCCGGTCCAGTATTCCTCCAGACCTGAGTTTTCATGTCAGGTTTGTCCAGAAGAGCAAGCATAACAGAGCCTGGACTAACCCCCATGCTACACAGCCATGCATGAAGGGATTGATATTACAAGCTAGTTCCCTTGCAAAAGGACGCACAAGAACAAACTGGGAGTAGCAACTACAGTCTGGGGAATCAAAGGTGCAGCTGAAATCAAAGCAGGCAAAGCAGAAAGCCAACATAAAAACTGCCATGGATTAGGTCAGACCCTAGGTCCATCTTGCCCGGTCTCCTGTGTCACACGGCGGCAGAGAGCGGAGGCTGAAAGGCAGATTGCACTGGGGCTGAGCAGGGCTTTTTCCCCACTGTTCCTCTCTCACTTGCCATCAGCAGCTCTTGTTACCACGGATAACTCAGGTGTGTTGAGGATCCCAATTCAGGTCTCCCAAATCCTTTGTAGAAATACAGTCTGATAAAGTAAGAGTGGAGGTGGCAGAAAGTGGGCAGAGAGTTACAGATGTTGAGAAGAATGTGGATCCAGCCAATACAGAACTGGAAAAAACATGTTAATCTGATAGAAAAGAAAAAGAACTCGCAGAAAAAAAAGACATTGAAAATTGGGAAACAATATGACAATTAGAGGTCTTCCTGAAGGGCTGGAGAAGGGTGATCTGACTAAACTTTTAAAAGAAGGACTGCAAACCTTTTTAGAACAGGAATCAAAACACATTTAATAGCCATAGATGGAGTAGATGGATCTATCTATGCCCCCCCCAATACAAATAGACGTAAAGATGTCATTCTGAGAACGCACGACTTTGAACAAGAAGAATAGATGATGAGAAGATTTAGAGGGCTGTTTGCAATGAAGTTTAGTGGACAAAAAATGTACACATTTTTCAAGATGCCTCATACCACACTTTAATGAAAAGAACTGAAGCAGAGTATGCCTTGTTGAGAGATGGAAAAATAAAATACAGATGGGTCTCCCCCCTTGAGCTTATCTTGGACAACAGTACACCATAAAGAAGAAGGCAGGAAGAGTCCGAGTCCTCAGATTAAAACATCTAGAAGACAACTCTGATGCGCAAGCGGTTTCAGACACAGATGTCGAGGCGCAAGACAATGGCAAACTGTTAACTACAAAGGAAAGAAAACCTTAAAGAATAAAGGCAGACAGTCTGGAACAAAGAGCCTTAAAGCTACCGATTTGCAAGCAGACCTGTGTGAAGGCGAATCATATGACTGGATTTTCTAAATAAAAGTAAATCCTGCATGGTTTGATTACGTTTTGAACAGGACGTGTAGTAATTTGGGAAGAGAAAGATGCGCAAGGTTTGAAATGTTGAAGGCCAAATCTTGGAAAAGGGGAGGGAGAGAGATCTAAATGCAATTTGAGATGGGGAAAGAGGGACTTGCTATATGCCTCCCTCTTTCCCCATAGAACGAGGCCATCAAATAATGCCAGGACTTCACCCAAAGGGACAGTCAAGGAATCGCCAAGACATAAATCATCACATTGGAAAGGCCGTTCAACCCTGAGCTTCACATTTCAGGGCTGGGGAATGGGAGAAGGGTGCATTAGCAGGGACTTTTGGGGGGTACAGAGAGGCAGGGCCAAGACAAAACATTTGCCGTATTTTTGCAGTTTGTGTTTAAAGGCGTTTGATTTGGTTTTTGTGGGGTGGAGTTACGGTGGGTAAGATGGAAAGGGGTTTAAAAAATTTCAACCAAAAAACTCCTTAGAAAGAAAGTTGGATCTTACAGACAAAATTGAAATACAGATACAAATAAAAGGTGCTGCTTAACCAGCTAAATACTAAAATAAAAACTAATGTAACAGGTAGCAAGGAAATAAGCTCAGATTTTACACTTTCACTGCTAGGGTCTCAGTGGGAGGAAGGTGCTACCAGCCAAAGATGAGGCACCATGTTCACCTCATCCAAGAAACCCCCAGTGAAGAGGAACGCAGGAGTTACATAAAAGGCAAGCGGTTCTGCATCCCCATATAGATCTCCAGGTAAGTCAAATCAAAGAGGAGCTGCACTTATCATAGCAAGACGTCCACCTTTTCAGTGAAAGGAAAAGCAGACAGATAGGGAAGGCAATGCTACGCTTTTTAAGGGTCCTTCTGATAATTAACTTTAGGGAGTATCTATGCATCTAATCAGGACCCTGTGTTGTGCTGGGACGAGATAACTGAGTTCTGGACCCAAAAAGTAGATGGCTCCAAGAGAAGCATCCGACACAAGCCTAGACTGATTAGTAGATAACCATGAACTTCTTGACTCTTGCAGATGCTTAAATGCAAAAAAAAGATTTCTCTTTTTATTTAATGCCACACTAGATACATGCACGAACGGTTATGATCCTGATCCACATCATTCCTTAACAACGCTACATCGTTGAAAACAAGGTGGAATTGTCTGGTGAGTCCATTGGACGTTCCCCTTCCTTATGAGGGTGTGGGAGAATACATCCACAGTATATATTTGGTGATTGAATCTCCCACTTCTGTATGACCAGGCAAGAGTGCGAACTCTGAGAGAACTAATCAGGCTGTATTTCACTGAGAAGAAAATAAATCAAATTAAAAAGAATATTTTCGGGGATGCTTTCTGGCTGTCATCAGAGTCAGGCTAATAGATAAAGAGTCTCACCTTAGAAAAAAAAAACTCAGAAGAGAAGGAAGGCAGAATTTGACTAGTGAGGTAGGAATATTTAAAATTCTAATGTAATAAAAGCCCTAATTTGTCTGTTTGTCTGTAATGCTTTTGCCGAACTGTGCATGTGCCAACTGGCATGCCCTGTGCACAGATCAGGGGCGGCGTGCCCCCCTCGGCTCCCCGGTGCACCTGTGGAGGAGCCTCCAGGCTGCACAGGGCTCTTCGCAGGGACAGCATGGGAGTGCCAGGGGCTCCATCCCCTCCGGCCTAGCAGTGAAGCCGAGGCTGGCCCCAGTCCAGCCCCCAGCTCCAGGCCCCCCCTGGGCACGAGGAAGGGGTGGCTGCACAGGCACAACAGGCCCTGGCCCCGAGCCCGGCTCTGCTCCCTCCCGATCCCAGCCCACTCCCTGCCCCACTTCCCCCTCTCCCCACCTTCCCTTTCACCCTTCCCCTGCAAACATTCCCACCTGGGGGGTGCGAGGGCACATGCACACACACTCAGCCCCCCCAAAATTGTTTTTCTCCCTCTGCATGTGCATGCATGTGTGTGTGTGTGTGTGTGTGTGTGTGTGTGTGCGTGCATGTGTGTGTTTGTGTTCATGGCAGGGGGAGAATGTGTTTTTGTCTGTGTGTCCATGTGCAGACTGAGTGAGTAGAGTGCACGGCCATCTGCATGTGTGCATGTGTGTGTCAGTGCGTGTGCATGCATGTGTCTGTGTACATGGCAGGGAGAGTGTGTTTTGTGTCTGCGTGTCCATGTGCAGCAAGTGAATGAATAGAGTGTGTGCCTGTTTGCATGTATGCATGCATGTGTCTGTGTATCTGTGCATGCGTGTGCATGTGTCTGTGTTCATAGCAAGAGGGAAAGTGTGTTTGTGTCTGTGTCCATGTGCAGATAGTGAGTGAGTAGTGTGTTTGCACATGTGTGTGCACATGTGTGTCTCCAGGACACAGGGACTCTGCGTGTGCGCATGAGCGTGCATGTGTCTGTGTTTCTGGCAGGGAAAGTATGTTTGTGTCTGTGTGTCCATGTACAGACAGCGAGTGAGAGTAGTGTGTTCCTATCTGTGTGCACACCTGTGTGTGTGTATGTTTGGCCATAGTGGGGCAGGGGTGTAGGAAACAGGGGGGAGAGACGGCATGCACCCCTCCACCCCCAGCCTCCCCTGCCAGCACCAGGAGAGGAAGGGTCCCTGCCCCCCAGCTCCCTGGGGGCGAGGAGCCTCCAATTCTGTGTTTGCCCAGGACCCCATGCGGGATGGTAGGTGGCAGGCATGAGGGTGGCGGCAGTGGCTGTCACGTGCAAGCTTACCGCTCCCCATTCCTGGGAGGCAGCGGTGGCGTGGGGTGGTGGGTGCTGGTGCACCATCCCCCCTTCATTCTTGACAGGCATTTGGATAGTTTTTTCAATAAAGACTTCAGAACAAACGGCGAAAACTCTTTCAGAACAAACTCCGAAAATGGATCTTTGAAAACTCTTGGCGCTTTGGTGTAGTACCCGAAGACTGGAAGATGGCCAATGTGGTGCCGGTCTTCAAGAAAGGGAGGAAAGTGGATCCGGCTAACTATAGGCCCATCAGCCTGACTTCTATCCCGGGGAATATCTTAGAAAAGTTTATTAAAGAGGCCATCCTTAATGGACTGGCCGACGTCAACATAGTAAGGGATAGCCAGCACGGGTTTGTTGCGGGTAGGTCTTGCTTGACCAATCTCATTTCCTTCTACGACCAGGTGACCTATCACCTGGACAAGGGAGAAGAGATTGATGTCATATATCTTGACTTCAAAAAAGCCTTCGATCTGGTGTCCCATGATCGCCTCTTGGAGAAACTGGACAATGGTCGCCTTGGGTCCTCCACGATCCACTGGCTGGAAAATTGGCTCCGGGGTCGGACCCAGAGGGTAATAATCGATGGAAGTCACTCATCGTGGTGTCCTGTGACCAGTGGGGTCCCCCAAGGCTCTGTCCTTGGACCCATACTGTTCAACATCTTCATTAATGATGTGGACACTGGAGTCAGAAGCGGACTGGCCAAGTTCACCGATGACACCAAACTTTGGGGCAAAGCATCCACACCAGAAGACAGGCAGGTGATCCAGGCTGACCTGGACAGGCTCAGCAAGTGGGCGGACGAGAATCTGATGGTGTTCAACGCCGATAAATGCAAGGTTCTCCACCTTGGGAAAAAAAACCCGCAGCATCCTTATAGGCTCGGCAGTGCTATGTTGGCTAGCACTATGGAAGAAAGAGACTTGGGGGTCATAATTGACCACAAGATGAACACGAGCCTGCAATGCGATGCGGCGGCTAGTAAAGCGACCAAAACGCTGGCTTGCATCCATAGATGCTTCTCAAGCAAATCCCGGGACGTCATTCTCCCCCTGTACTCGGCCTTAGTGAGGCCGCAGCTGGAGTACTGTGTCCAGTTTTGGGCTCCACAATTCAAAAAGGATGTGGAGAAGCTTGAGAGAGTCCAGAGAAGAGCCACGCGCATGATCAGAGGTCAGGGAAGCAGACCCTACGATGACAGGCTGAGAGCCCTGGGGCTCTTTAGCCTGAAAAAGCGCAGGCTCAGGGGTGATCTGATGGCCACCTACAAGTTTATCAGGGGTGACCACCAGCATCTGGGGGAACGTTTGTTCACCAGAGCGCCCCAAGGGATGACGAGGTCGAATGGTCACAAACTACTTCAAGACCGTTTCAGGCTGGACATAAGGAAGAACTTCTTTACTGTCCGAGCCCTTGGGCAGGGAGCTGGACTCGATGATCTTCCGAGGTCCCTTCCAGCCCTAATGTCTATGAAGTCTATGAAATCTATGAAAATTAGACAGGCTGAGGTCCATTTGTGAGGAAGATTGTGTGACCAACCCCAAAGGGAGGCTACCAAAAAGAAAGTGTCAAGTGAACGTAGTGGTGGATGCCTTTCCTGTAGAGGAGATAACCCCAACTGCAAGCCCCTGGTTTATGATATATTTCCAATGTCAGTAGAATCATAAAAAATAAGGTTGAAGGGATACATCTAGTGCAGCCCCCTGCTCCAAGCAGGACCAGCCCCAACTACTTCATCCCAGCCAAGGCTTTGTCTGCGCAGGTCTTAAACACCTCCAAGGATGGAGACGCCACTACCTCTCTGGGTAACCTGTCCCAGTGCTTCACCACCCTTCTAGTGAGACAATTCTTCCTAATATCCAACCTTCTGTGCAAGCAGTAAGCAGCAAGGGGCCAGTTGGAGATTATAGGGTCTGTCCTACCCCGTGGAGACAGGGGCTTCCTCATCCCAACCTTAACCTCCCATCAACTCCCACTGACTCTCCCCAAACCCAGTGCATCCTCTGTGGGGGTCTCCCCTGTGAACAGTCTCAAGCCTTCTACACACTGAGCTCTCAAAAGCAGCTGCAAAAGGATGCCCTGGACTGCCCTTGTATCCCAGGCTTGGAGGGTAGCAGTGGCTGCAGGGGGACAGGGCACCCTGGCTAGGGTATGCTCTGCTGGGTCAGCAGAGACGGGCAAGACTGGGCAGGTGCCATGAGTCCTCCCCATCCCAAGAAGAGGCCCAGCAGATTTCCCGTCCATCTTAGGCGGCACAGTCCATTGTCCTGTCCAGCATTAACTGCTCCAGGCAAGTTGAGCTGGGAGTGAAGATGCAGTTTATCATGCAAAGCTTATCCCTCTTTTAGCACTGGCTTGTCAGGGTTTTTAAATCAGGATCATTTCCCTTACTTCCCCAGTAAAGTCCATCAGGGTGAGATCTAGGTCATGTACCCATGATAACCCCTCCTGAGCCTAACTTTATGCCTTCCCCCCAAACTTGCTCATGATAGATTCCCAATCTCCTTTGCTACATTCCCCAAGGGAAGAAGGAAAGAGATTTAGCTTCTTTTACAACCTCAGCAATTATGGTTATTGCTATTATATTGCCCAAAGGCCCCAAGCAGCCCTTGGGAGCCCATCTCCCACGCAGAGACGCTCCAGCCAGCTGCTAGCACCTCTGCAGGAGGGCCAGCACCAGAGCAATGCTGGGCAGAAGAGAGTCAAAATGCAAGGTTCATGTGACAGAACCAAACTTTATTCCTTAAAGGCCACTGACCAACATGCCCTTGCGACCTACTGCAACAGGAGCTAGGCTTGCAATGCTGCTGGCACCCACTGTCAAGCTGAGCACCGGGTGCTCAACACTTTCAGAAACAAATCGCAGGATGTCTCACAAACAAAAGCACCCGAACCTCTTCCCTTCTGCCCCAATTCCCATAGCCCCAGCTTACTGGCAGGTTATAGTTACGTGTCTCCTGGACACATCCCTCTCAAACAGGAGAGGTCAGGTGTCAGAAGCCTGCACAGAAGGCTGGTTAAATAACCCCCAGCTGGGCCTGATTACTTGTGGCTTATTTACCCCCAGCTGTCCCCAGGTGCCTGCATGGATGTGGCTGCCTGCTTTCGGTGCCCAGCAGGCTACTAGATACCTACTTTGGGTAGCCTGGAAGATGCAAGGCTACCCCGCTGCCACTGACTCCTTGTTCCAGGCTGCAGCCTTGACCCCTTCTGCTCCAGATGGCCTTGCCAGCCCCCTGGCCCCTCTGCTCTACACAGCAGCCCAGACCCTGTCCTCTGACGGCCAGCTCTTGGCTTGCAGCTTTGTTTAAGGATCACCCACATCCCAGTCCCTTATAGCTACAGCTGCCTGCTCCATGCCCTGCCTAGTGAGTTCAGTCTGGGTCCCTGCCTCCCGTTCTTGACCTCCATCCGTGCACCCACTCCCAGCTCCTGGGTCTAGCCAAGGTGGTTGCTGATCTCTAAGTCCCTTACAGACCTTTTCCTCTGAACCTGCCTGCTTCCAGTGCCCTGACCCTAGTCTAGACACTTGCTTCCTGTGTCCATTTTGGATCCCCTGGGTTGTGACCCAGGGGAACTGGGCTGATTCAGTCTGCAGAAGAGAAGACTGAGGGGGATTGCATAGCAGCCTTCATCTCCCTGTAGAGGGGCTGCAGAGGATGGAGCTGGGCTGGTCTCAGTGGGGGCAGATGACAAGACCAGGAGCAATGAGCTCAAGTTGCAGCAAGGGAAGTTGAGGTTGGATATTAGGAAAAAATTTCCCACTAGGAGGTTAGTAAAGCACTGAAACACTTTACCCAGAGAGGTGGTGGACTCCATCCTTGGAGGTTTTGAAGACCCGGGTGCACAAAGCCTTGGCTGTGATGATGTAGCTGGGTCTGGTCCTACTTTGAGCAGTGGGTTGGACTAGATGTGACCTCCTGAGCTCCCTTTACCCTCATTTTCTATTAATCTATGACCCTCTAGGGTCAGGGCCCAGCTGCCCATGTCCCGGTTGTGCCCTGGACAGCAAGTGGAAAATAACATAGTCCCTCGGTGCAAGTAAAGTTAACCCCAGGGCAGCACACTGTCTGTGGATTAGCTCCTTTAGCACCAGGCTCTGCTGGCGTCTCTTGTGTGCTAACAATTTTGGAGGGCAGGGTGCCCAGAGCCTCCCAGGAGGGTGCACAGCACCCTACAAGATTAAGCATTTAGTGGGTCCGTTCAAAACCACCTTTCAAGGCAGATCATTAGTGTTACTCTTCTTTTAATTAATCAATAGCTTTGTGGTAATGAGGTGCCTGGAAATGAATGCTCTAGTTCCACCATAGTCGCAGTTGAGCTGGCCAGGAGGGGATCAGCTGTCTTGCTGGTCCTTTACATGCTCCTTCTACAGATGTAGCTTCAACTTCCTGTGGATTTTGTTGTGTTTTATGAGCTCTGTCGTGTGCTCGCGCCGCGGTCAGAGTGAAGCAAGCAGCCTGGGTCCCGCTGGCTTAGCAGCTTCTCAGGTGGCACCAGAGAATTTCATTAACAAGCTTTTTACTCCTGCTGCCAGCTCATGAATGTAGCCCCCTCTCTCTAATCCGACCAGACTCCAGCCCCTTCTATGCTGTCCTGCCGTGCCATTTATGCCCTTAGGCCCCTCTACATGTGTGATAGGATTAGCATACACAATCCACACATCCAGCTTCAGATCCTATCCTGCCTTATTGCCAGGACACCGTCTCAGGCTCCCCCTGCACCTGCAAATAGCAAGCTCCAGCAGCCCCTTATTGCACATTTCCCAGCTCTCACTTTACCACTGGATGGACCTTTATATGGCATGATAGTTAATTTGCACATGTAGGAGATCTGAATTAATTGCACAGTTAGCTGGTCAATTGTGTAAGGTGTGTAATGCATAGAGGGGACCTTAGTCCTTTAGGTTTCAATGCTAAGACCTCAGCAGGCAGACTTTCCTGTCACTCATCTGATGCTTAGCCCACCAGGCAGCACTGAAGGACTTTGGTGCCTGATCTCTATGGTCCATTTCCCACATGATAGAAAACGAGGGTGTGAAGGGACCTCAGGGGGTCACATCCAGTCCAACCCCCTGCTCCAAGCAGGACCAGCCCCAACTCCATCATCCCAGCCAAGGCTTTGTCTGTCTGGGTCTTCAAAGGATGGAGACTCCACCGCCTCTGTGGGTAGCTTGTTCAAGTGCTTTACTTAGTGTTATGCACTCAGTGCATGTGTGACTGCATCTCACTGGGCATGTCTATACGTACTTGAACATGCCTTAGTTAATGTGCATTAAATCTAGTACCTCCATTGTGAGGTACTAGGAAAATGCCCATTAGTCTACTGTAATGCGCATTAACTAAAGAGCACGGTTTTTAGGAGCCCTATACATGTGCAAGGAGCTGGCTCTGGTGTGCTGGAAATCCAGCTCATTGGAGCAGACTCAATTAATTAATTAATTGAGTCTGCTGGAGCTCGGAAATGAATGTGCTCCAGCAGACTTTAGCATCACATGTATCGGTGTCCTCGCACTGAAAAATAGTGGTGGGGCACTTTGAACTAAAGCTTGTTCAGTGTGCTTTAGTTCAGAGCACCTCACCACTATTTTTCAGTGCAGGGGATGCTGATACATGTGACACTTGGGTGCTTTTAATTAGCATGGCTCACTAATTAAAGCACCCCCCCACGCTTCCCAGACCATGTGCAAAAATGCCCTTAGTGATGCTTTAATGCAGATGAACCTAGTTTAATGTGCATTAACCAAAGAGCACAGGGTTTTCTAGTGATGCTTTAATGCATATTAAAATAGGCTAATGCGCATTAAAGTGCATGTGTAGATGAGTCCACTGTGCCTTTGGAGATGAAATCCAGCGGCACCCCCGACCCTGCCATGGTGACCCCTACACAGCCCCCTGCCCCCAGATGGAAGCAGGCCCATGGACAGCAGCATGCCCCATGCTGGTTCCCAGTCCGTGCTGGTTCCCAGTCCATGCTTGCAGAGCCCGGCTGGTGTTTTCTGCCTCTAGATGTCACTCTCCACTGCCTTTTCTTCCTCTCGTCCTATTTTTCTTTCTCCAAGATCCTACAATTTTTTTTTTTTTTAATTCCTTTCTGATCTCTTTCCGGCCATGTGTGATTGCAGTTTCCTCTGGGCGTCCATTTCAGCAGCCAGAAATTAAGCAGCAGACGGAGGGAGAGAGAAGAGGGGGGATCGCCCCCCGCTCATCCTGCTCCCCCAGCAGAAGCAGAAGGAGCCACTCTCAGGAATTCGCACCAAGGCTCTCTGTGCAGGATCTGCAGGAGGAAAGGGAAGCCGCCAGCGCCAGGCTGCCTATCTGGAGTACAGAGAGCCCCACATGCCCCTTCTGGGGGTCTCCCCAGCCCTAAACCTGCAAGACAAGCCAGCAGAGATGCCCTGTCCTCCCTGCATACCAGCTCCCACCTCCCACACCTATTTTGGCTCAACAGGGGTCCTCCGGATCTGGGTGGGAAGCTTCTGCACCATCTGAAGTGCTTTCCTCCTCCTCTTGCACAGCTGCCAAGCTTGGCCAAGTCCTGCCAGGGGGGCTTTTTTCCACCCCAGCACCAGCAGCTGCACCTCCCAGGGGTGACAGGACTGTGGCGATGTCAGTCTCCCTGGACCGGCGCTGGATGGGTGGTTTTTCTGTTGCTCTGAATTGAAAAGCAGCCATCAAACCTACCTGTCCGCCTGCCCCTGTCACTGCTGCAGCTGTGTGATAGCAGGGAAGGCTCAGTGTGCTGACTGCTATCCTCTTCCTGAACTGGAGACAAGAGGGAGAGGTTGCAGGGTCCGTCAGTCCCACCCCTTCCTCTCTCCCTTCCCCTTCCAGAGGAGAGTCCTGGCTCTTTGCAGCATCTGCGGTGCATCGGAGAGCAAACCAGCCCCAGGAGCTGCAGCAGAGCAAGCCCTTGCTTCAGGTGGTTCAGGGGAGAGGAGCTGAGAAGAACAAGGTGCATTGGGTCTCCCGGGCTCTTGTCTTTGGCGTGTGACACGGATCCGGCTCTGCAATTCCACCAGGCGATGGCCACGCAGTGAAGATGTCCGTGTCCAGGCTGAACAGCGTCAATGGGTTTCTGGAGGACTCCAGGATGGAGGCTGGGGATATGGGGAGGATCCTCAGGTGCTTGGAGATTGGCACTGTGCTGACCTTGTTCTACCAGAAAAAGTCACAGAGGCCGGAGCGCAGGACATTTCAGGTCAGGCTGGAGACCAGGCAGATCATCTGGAGCCGGACCCCGGAGAAGGTGGAAGGGGACAGTGAGTATATGCGCCGTGCTTTGCAAATCCAGAAAATAACTATCTGTAGGGAAGCGGGGCTTGGCAAGATCCCAGTGAAACCCCAGTCAAATGCAGCAGGACCTAGTGGGTTCAATCCTCCCTTTCCCCTGCCCCGGTATGGCTGTGCAGCTTGGGGCGCACCTCTGTCGACTCCCCCGCCGCACAGAGGTGTTGTGGGGGCTCTGTACATAGCATTAATAAAGCTCCAAGCAGCACTATTTCAGTGCTCTACCTTAGCGGTAATAATGGGGGTGGTTGCGTGGCAATGACCTTGCGTTTCCATCGCACCGGGGATGCGGAGGACATCACCAGCTTCACCGATGGGACCCGCTGGATTTGCAGGGGTCGGTTAGCTAATGGCTAGTCAGCAGCCGGCACTGAGCGAGAGCGTGGGGGCTGCTCCACAGCTCGCTGCAGCCAGCGAGGATGGATGCAGCATTTGCCCAGCTGGGTGAATGCTGGGTCAGGGGAATGGGGTGCCTGGTGTTGGGGTTTGGCCTGGGTTGATGACCCTCCCAGACTGTGAGCGCAGGAGATCTGGGGCAGGCATGAGGGTATGTGATAGCATCCCAAAGAGGATGCCTCCAGCAGCACTAGGCCTCCTAGCACTGGTTTATACTGGGTAGGAACATCACCTACTGAGTCAGCAGCAATCCTACTGCCAGCCTGGGCCTGGGTTTTCCCCTTGGAGGTCCCCAGTCGATCCTCTCTGACTGTCCGTGGTCAGCTTCTCCGGCTGCGGGGTCTCAGCTCCTGCCATTATACCCACGACGTTCCCCATGGTCCCCACGCCGTTATCACGCTCCTCGCAGCCAGTCACCGGCTCAGTCCCTTTCTTTCCCTTGGCAGCTCCTTGCGCTCTCATTTTCCCTTCCTTTCTGATTGCACCAGGCGTCGGGTCCGTTCCGGCAGCAGTCCTGCCAAGGGGAATGGAGTTCACAAGGGCGAATGTGCAGTGTTTTCCTGCATCGCTTCTGTTGTGCCCTTTGCTTGCTGTAACCCACCCTTCCTGCCGTCCAGCTTTCTCCTTGCTGGTCCCTTCCGCCCTCCCTTCCCTTTCGTTCCCGGGCTATTCAGCGTGGGGTGGGGGCATTCGGTCTCATCGCTTGTGCTACTCTGAAAAGCATGCCGATCTGTTTATCCATCTCGGTTGCTCAGGGCCTGATTTGTCAAAGGTTATTTCCCCTTTGTCATGTTCTAAATGGCTGATCCCATCCCCTTCTTTGTAACCACGGGCAGCCGCCTTGATTATACGCAGGAAACCAGCACGTGCCAGGTGGAAATAGTGCAAAACCCACGGTGCGTGGGTAGCTCCACGGTGGGTGCGCTCCCCTTTGAGCGCATCCGTGCCCTGGGAGGTGACTATGCGAATGGCCCTTCTTACTCAGCAGTGCTGCTCCTCCTGCATTATGAAGGGTTGGAGCTGCTTGTTGTAGTGCCTAAACCAAAAGCAGCTTGTAGTCCTTTCCGCCCCATAGAGCCATCTCAGCCCTGGGAGGAGATGGAGTCTGATGCGATTTGTACCTCATCAACACGACACTGAATCCACTGCCATTGCCCAGGCCACCTGTGCATGCATGTTGCTTTCCGAGCCTGCTCCGGATTATAGCGTGGAATTGCACAGGTGTGCAGAGAGAGCGAGTTTATCGAGTCGTTATTACTGGCAGCAATTCACGGACCACAAAGAACCTGGCCGGACTCTCAGATCTAGGGTCGATGCTTACAGTAAAACCTTTTTGGCTTTGCTTGTAAATAAATACAACCTGTTGTGGAGGCATTGAGAGAGGATGAATACAGACGGGTGCCTTTTCAGAGTAGTGCTGTCTGGTAGTGTAACTAGGGTGGGCGAATGGGGCACCAGCTCCAGGCGCGGATTTCGAGGGAGGCTGTAGGATGGCTGGTTGGGGGAAGCCCATGCTGCAGACAGGGTCTAGTAAAACTCGCCATTTCGTGGCATGTATATAAGCAATGCGTAACACGTACAAGCACCATCCAGTGCCTGGTGCACCCTGCCCTTGCCCCTGCCTGGGGTGCCGCAGTTGCTAGCTATGCCCCTGGCGCTGCCTTTCAGCTGCATATTTGCAAAATGATGCAATGCTTTGCAGAGCGACAGCACTTTCCATCACCAGGCACTGCACAAGCCAGGCACAACAGGGGTGTCGTATACATGGCTCGCAAAGCTGCAGTATTTGGCTCCGAGAGGGGCTGGGAGCTCAGGGGGGGCAGTGTGAGTGGGGGTCTGAAACTCAGGGTGCTGAGCCCCATTGAGGACCTGGGTTGGCAACAAGGGGTGAAAAGCAGTTTCATTAACACCCCTAGGTCCTTGACACGACTTGCCCTGCTGCATGAGATGGGTCCAGATCTGGTCTATGAGGACCTCCACAATCTGGATCCAGCCCACAGCCAGCCCCGAAGTCCAGATCCAGCCCAAGGGGCCAAACCAGTCCATAGTTAAGCACTGTGAAGCCGAGTTTGCTATGGTTAAGCCCAGACATGGATATACAGCCAGAATTTAGCCTTCACCTTTCAAAAGTGCCAACCACTATGCGGTTCCCACCTTGATGGAATGGACTCTTGGCTCCGTCGTGGGCGTTTAGTGCTTGATTTCAGTGAGGACAGGATTTGAGCCTGAGAGGTTTATATTCGGTGTTGCAGAGGACCAGAAATCCCACATAAAATTGGTGGGGGCTTCCAGTGCCTGGCCCTTCTAGAAAACAGATCTGGCATGTCTGAGGTTGGGCTCTCAAAATAGAGGCCTGCGTGATTCACCTGGGACGTCTGTGGCAGAGCTGGGGGTAGAAATCAGGAGCTTTTGGGAAGCAGAGTTTTGCTCTGATCATCCAACCACTTTGCCTGTCCAGGAAGCTCAAATGTTGCACTGAATTTCTGAATGCGGGTGAAGAAACAGGTGGGGATTTCAATAGTTTATAAACCCTTGGGAATGACAACTTCCT
>NW_005842480.1:1022026-1034206 GCF_000455745.1 Alligator sinensis
TCAGCCCACCCTTTTCTTCTTCCCCTCCAGGGAATTCTGTGTATTCTGGTTTGCTTATCCAAAAGGTCTTATATCTCACTGGGCACATGAGATATATGTGCATTAGCCTATTTTAATGCGCATTAAAGCATCACTAAAAATGTGCTTTTTAGTTCAGGTGTATGAAAATAGGCTAATGCGCATCAAAGTGTTACTAAAAACCGTCCTTTTTAGTTAATACACATTTTCTTAATACCTCATAATGGAGGTACTAGATTTAATATGCATTTAATGCACATTAACTAAAGTGCATTAATGCACATGTAATATGAACCATCACTGTTATAATTATGGTCTCGCTCAGGATCAGTCGTGTTGTCCTGGGTGTTGTATCAGCACAGCTGAAGAGACCATCTCTCCTGGAATTGATTTTGCTAGCTTTAATCTTGACTGTTTCATCTGATATCCCACACCAGTGTGTTGGCCTAATTCCTCCCATTTTTCCAAGGGGACAAGCAATGGTTGTGCGGTGTTGCTAACCCGCCATTGTATTACCACCCAGAGGTGACTCTGTTTCCTAGGTGTGTAAACTAATTCCCAGATGCTCTGCTTTTAAAGCAATTTGGGATCCTCTTATATAGGAGGTGGCACACATAAGATCATCATCAGTGCACAGACGATAGGACCCACATTTTTCAGTACCTGTTTATAAGGAGGCTTATAGAAGTTCATGGAGAAACCATCTCTATGGTGTGTTTCTAAGTCATCTCTGTTTCATTTCAGTATTAGTTGGCAAGACGATTGTTTTAGGGTCACATTATTTCTAACCTGTCTGGAGATGGTGCTGTGTGTATGGGAGGGGTGTGTGCATACACATGTATTTATATAGGTGTACGCCTAGGGACAGCCAAGGTGTCTGAGCATGCGCTAGTGTGTGGATGTATTTCGTTATGTACAGGCTGACACTGCATTTTGGAGTAGGTGTAAATTGATGCTGAATGGCTGCTTGTGAGTGCATAGCAATGACTCTGGGGATCTGTGGAAGAGGAAGGAAAGCATGGATTGGAGCAGAGACCGCTCTGGTCACTTTTGTCACCAGTATCATGACATTTATCATTTTTCTTGATGCTACAGCCCCTGCAATCATGTACATGCTTTCACAGCACTCTCCGCTTTCAGATTTTTTTTTCTTTAGAAAGGGACGGTTTTAGCTATCCTGGTGAAGCAGAACCCCCATCAGCTCCAAAGCCGAGAGGCAAATGAATGCAACCTGCCATTTATTTGTTAAAATCCCAGGATTTAACAAACCTGACCCATCGTGGTTAAATGCTTGTGCTTGGCAGTCCCAGTCTTGGGTATGTTTGCAAAGATGGGACGGTGGAGCTTGGGATTAACAGAGGGGTGCAATGTGCAAGTGTGCAAGGGTGCTTGCTGGAGAGCCGGAGTGAATGCACTGATGCGTTTCGGATACATTAAGACTTAACATTTAGGTGGCACGATGCAGCTTCAGAGAAACGTGCCAAATTAAACCCTAACCTTGGGAGAAACTGAGCTGGGTCCGTGCCAGTTCTCTGATTCCCGCAGTGATTTGGGAATTGCTCCGCTCTCACTTTTGAACCTGCCCCACTCTTTTCCCAATCAGTTAAGAATCTTTTTTTGTCCCTGAGATTTATTCTAGAGAAGGGTGCTCTCCATATGGCCCAAATGGATGCCCTGGCTGCCCAGCCGGGGGAGATGGATTTGCCATTGTGTCATAGCACTGAGACTGAGCCAGGTTACTGGAACCAGCACCTGCTCCATTTGCCTTGCTGCGGTATCGGTGCTTCACCTGCCTCTGGCACTGCCTTTTCCCTGAGCGGCCCAGAACATGTCAAGACCAGTCCTCACGACCCTCTGGGGATGTGCTTTGGTATCTGATCTGCACTGTACGCTGAGCGTAAGAGACTTGCCCAGTGGATCAGTGGCAACCTCAGGCTTGGCACGTAAGTCATCCAGAGTCCCAGCCCTCCACTTCCCTCACCACCTCGCCTGAGACACCCACACTCCTTTCTCCTGATGACAAGCTGACCATACCTTGGGAGAGAGGTGTTCAAACTTAATCAGCAGTATGAGGGCTCTAGCATGAAAGTGGTGATTTCTAGCATCGGCAGCTCTAGATTGCCATAAAACCCCTGTGTCCCGTGGCTGAAGTGACAGCAAAAGCCTCTTTGAAGCACTCGGTTGCTGTTCTGAAGAGGATTTGGCAAACCCCCTCCGCAGCACGGGCTTCAGCCAGCCGTTTGCAGTAGATGAAGTACAAACTTGCCCTTATTCCAGGTGCCTGGTCCACAAACAGCCAACAGGCCTGTGCGACCTTCCTGGGCACATCAGACAATCAGGAAAGCGAGAGTAGCAGGGACCTCACAAGGTCACTTCCAGTCTGCACCCCTGCTCAAGGCAAGATTGTCCTGGTCTAAACCAGGCTCAAGGCAAGATTGTCCTGGTCTAAACCATCCTAAGCAAGGGTTTGTCTCATCTAGTCTTAAAAGCTCTGGGAACTATCAACCATGGCTGAGCTTAACACCTGGTGACCTCTCCCGGTTCCCCATCACGTGCTCCTGCGGAGGGGAGCTACCGAACACGTGCACAGGGAAGAGATGCCTCTATCTGGTTCCTTGCTTGCTTGCTTCCCTGTGGGCACTTTGTAGAGGGGTGAGAGCAAAGGACAGCCCCTGGGGGCCTGGGTTTTGTGCCCAGCTCTGTCACCGACTCAGGGGTGAACAGTGGGTAGGTGATTTATTCTCTCTCTGCCTCGGTTTTCTTGTTCTGGGAGGGGAAATGCCTGCTTCTCTGGAGGCACAATCATTAATGCACTTTAAGTAATGCACATTAAATCTAGTACCTCCATTGTGAGGTACCTCCAAATGCGCATTAGCCTATTTTAATGTGCATTAGCTAAAACGCATGTTTTTGTGGTGCTTTAACGTGCATTAAAATATAGGCTAATGCGCATTAAAGCGCACGTGTAGACACACCCAGTCTGAGTTGGTATCATCGGCAGGTTGAATGCTTGAAACAGATTCCTCTGGCATAATGACTTTTTCTCGGCCCTGAAATCATTTCTGTGGCATGTGGACATCCAAGTAGATTACCCCCAAAGGAAAGGGAAGATTTCACCTATGATTAGAAGTCTGGTTTAGAAGGAAAAGCTGGAAGAAATTGGATCGCGTAGTCTGGAGAAGAGGAGACTCGAGGGCGGATTTGATAATACGAGTGTAAATACCACAAGAGTGGTTAAGCACCAGATGGAGGTAGACTAGTTTCTTGTGGCCACAGGGGACAGGGTAAAGAGCAACGGTCTCAAATTGCAGCAAGGGAAATTTAAGTTGGAGATTAGGAAGAACGTCAGATTGGAAATTAGGATCAACTTTCTCACTGCGAGGCTGGTTCAAGCACTAGAAGAGAGTCCCTAGACAGGACGTGGAATCTCCATCTTGGATGTTTTTTAAGAGCAGGTTAGACAAACATGTGTCTGGGATGGTTCAGACCAGGCCGATCCTGCCTGGAGCAAGGGGCTGGACTAGATGAAACCTTCAGAGAGCTACTTTTCTATGCTCCTATGATTCTCTTGAGAGAGATGGCGATCCCAAGGGAGTTATTTGACTTAATGAATGCTTGTGAAGTAGATGAAAGGAGTCAGGTGTTATTACCTGCGTGTGCAAATGCTGACTGCCCTGAGTGTGTCGGGGGCTTGTAGATCTGTCTCAGCTCCCACTTGGCAGGAGCCGTGGGCATCAGTGCCCTTCCCGGTTTGGTACAGCTTCCTTCTGTCACCACCAAAAAGGGTGAAAAAAGGTCCCAAACTGCTGTCGTAGAGCATAGGGAATATCAGCTGTGAAGAGCGCTGCCATAAGGGAGTCGCAGCCGAGAGTCTCAGCAGAGCGGCTCAGGGTCGTGGCACGAGCTATCCGTCTAACCATGACCTTTGGGTCCACTTCTCCACCTCCCACTTCTCCTCGGCTGAAGCCAAGTGACTCGGTATAACCAGGACCCCTTCAAATAATTATCGAAAGTGAACAGAGCCGCACAGGTCCAGGCCTTGTTGACCACCCGTTGCATTGAGCCCTACTCCATGCCTTTGAGGCCAAGCATGCAGCTGAAAACAAAGCAGGGCTGTTCTCCGGCCGCTGCTATACAGAAAGGGATTAGGGTTCAAAATCTCCCTATCGTGCCTGTTTCGCTGGTCCCCCTGGCTCGCTGTTGTGTGCAGCTTACATTTAAGCTTCGGAAAGTTCAATTCACCAGTTGTCAAGCTGATCCGGCTTCCTGCTTCAACAGCCAGGGCTATTTCAATGCTGTTTGCTTTGTTGCGGATGCTGTCAAGACCTCCTTCCCCCACGCAGCCTCACTGCCCTAGCCATTTTAAATCCACCATCAATAAAGTTATCAACTTGAAAAGGAATTAATGATGCATCTTGTAAAGCCACCATGATGAAACTATTAACTGGATAAGCAGGCAAAGAAGTGCTGTGTATGGATACACGAGGCGCTTCTTAAAGGGAAGCCCCGGTGCTCTTGGAGACTAATTACATGGTTTGTTAACCAACACTGAACTCATGCTGCTGCTTGTAATATAAATGCATCTTATGTCCGCATGTAGGGCGGCTTCAAACTTCAGCCATTAGTCAGGAGGCAATGTAGATGGCAAGTAGTGCAGAATATTATGACTTTTGCCATCTCCTATGGGGTTCACAAGCTAAGCAGGATCAGGCCTGCTGGGAGCTTGGAAGGGAGATATCCCCATTAACTCCAGCCTGGTGAAGGGGTTGGTAACTGGTTCTGCTTTGACCCATACATGCTTTGCTGCAAAAGGTAGGGCTCGTGCATTTAGCATGGGCAGGAGGTCAGTCACGCTATTAATCATAGAGGTACCTTTTGGCTTTATAAGCGGATATGCCACGATTAAAGACGAGCCTAATCTCTTTGCAAATAGAAATGGAAATAGTCGCAGTGGGGAACGTGGCTGAACAAAGAGCCAGACCCAGGCAGGGTTTCTTGCAGGGTTACATTTGCCATCCATCTGAGAAATGTTGCCCTTTCTACTCTTGCAATTAATCCCTTTGTGCACCTGACCACACTGCGCCAATGCTCTGAGCAGGCCGTAGGATCTTCCCTGGCTCTCCAAGGAGGTGCCTGCTGCAGCCACAGGAAACCTGCACGTGGAAATACAATACTAATAAAAAGGGAACAGAACCACACAGGTACAGACCTGTGAGTGCGTCTACATGTTCATTAAAGCACCATAGTTACTGCACATTAAATTTAGTACTTGGATAACCCAGTACTAAATCAATGCACAGCAATTCGTGCTACTGTGTAGTTGCACCGGCGCACAGGTTTTTAGTGATATGCAGTAGCCTGATACTATTGTGCAGTAACATAGTAACGCAGTTTTTGCCCAGCGCGCTACTGCACAGTGTAATTAGGCTACTGTACAGTTAGTGTCTCACGTAGACATGCCCTGTATGGAGGAAGGCAACACTGCACATAGAAATGAACGGGGGTCCTGTCTCAGCCCACCCTAGAAAGGAACTGGCATGGAGAAAAAAAATCCCTTCCTGTGCTATATTTTTAACTTTCAGGTCTACTTTTTAAAGCAAGCCTATTTTTAAGCTAGCCCATTAAAAAAAGGTCCAGTTTGAGGGTATGCCTTTAAACAGAGTAAACGGAATAAATAGTCAAGAGGCACCATAAACTCTCTCCCATGCAGCAGCTGTTGATGTGAGGGAGCTAAACCAACAAGGAAATTAGCTGTTAGGCCGTTCCCTCTGTATCAACCTTTTGCTATCATCTTGGAGGGTTTTCCAGCATGCTTCTGTGGTGTACAAGCACTCCACCTCAGCCAGGAACCATGGGATAAGCTCTGAGACCAGAGTCCGTATTTTTCGACCCATGTTCTGGCTTTGGTACATACAAGGGATGCAAGCTGCTTGCTGCACAAATTTATGGGCCAGATACTTAGTCACAGGACTGATCCCAAATGGGCTGGATACGAGAGGCCCCCATGCCTGCTCCAGGACCCTGCTGGCCTTCTCCGCTGCCCTCAGTAGTGCTTTGACACACAGTCAGGGGGCTCATCAGCCTTCTCTCCTCAGTCACTGGTGTGCTTGCCCCCCGCCTCCCAATGGCCCCATACAAGGGAGCCCCATCCTGTCCCATGCTTGCCCCCCGCCTCCCAGTGGCCCCATACAAGGGAGCCTCCACCCCGTCCCATGCGGAGGAGCAGCCAGCCCCTCTGTCCTTCTCTTTTCTCTGCTTGCTAGTTTGTTGGGCTCCCAGTCCCCTTCTCCATCCCTGTCCCAGCTAGGGTGACTACCTTTCCAAAATGGAAAGGCAGGACACATGCACACCTTTCCTTCCCACCCCCTCACAAATCTGGGGGGGGCACATGCCCCCTCATACCCCCCAGGAGTGCAAACAGATGGGGGAAGCTGCCCCCACTACCCCCCTCCACCCCTTAGACGAGCCGCCCGTGGCTCCATCCTGCCCCAGGCCAAGCTCCATGCACCCCCTGGCTGAGTGGCACCCCCCAGCCCCTGCCCCTGCCACACTCCCTCCCTCACCATGGGAGCCTCAGTCTTCCCCATCCCCTCCTATACCCCCTCCCTCCCCATAAACTTACCTGCAGGGAGCTGCTCTCCACACTACCTGGCTGTATTCCCGGCCATATGCATGTATGCAGGCATGCACATGCATGCAGCACCCCCTGCATCCCACTCCTAGCAGCTGTAAGCAGCGTGCGAAGGGAAACCTGCCATTTCCCAAACCTAGATCCCTGCCCAATGCTGCGAATACAGCACAAATGCTGTCCTGGGGCCATGCGGCCTGGGACCGGGACTTGCTGTTCTCATTCCAGTACCATCCTGCCCAGTTAGGGACTGGTGGTCACCCTAGTCCCCAATGAGCTCTACCCAGGCAACTCCCAGCTTCTTCCTACCTCAGCCTCCCACTGCTCTAGTCCATCGTAGGCTCCCGCCCCAACACCACCTACACAGGGACTACTGCTGCTTCCATCCCAGTACTCAGCCATCACTAATCCCCTCCTGTCAGTGAAGAGGGCCTTGATTTTTCCCAGCCCTGGGGACAAGAAGGATGGGAGCTCCCCTTTTATAAGGACAAAGGCAGAACTAGATCTCAACTCCTGTGCAGTCCCAACCCACCTAGAGGCACTGGGGTTTGGAAAAATCCAAGGGAATTCCCTGAGGCAGCAAAAAATAATCCTCCTATCATTAAAAAAGAGATCAAGACAGGCAGGGAATAACACATCAGTGAGAGAGCATCAGCCAGGGGTAGATCCCACCACACGAAGGCTTGGAGCAGGGACTTTTGGAGTGGGGGTAAAATGAAACGCATTGGAGCAGGGGATTTTTTTTTTCTGAGCTGAACAGAGGGGAAAATAGTAAAATCTTGTCTAAAAATAGGGCTGTGGAGAATCTCTGCTTAGAAACTATCTTGTGAGATGTGGGAGAGAACATCTCGAAAAAGCTGGTTTGGATGACACAACACAGCGAGGATGAAAATCCTCCATTTGAACTAATTTCCCCCCCGCCTTATAATATTTTTAGAGCCATCGTTCGCCGGCCGTGCTCTGCGGAGCCCGCACGGGAGGTCCTGAGGGTGAACCAAGCCCTGGAAAATGGGGGTGTGGGGAAGGAAGTGGGCGCTGCAAGAGGATCTCTCCTTACACAATTGACCTAGGGAATGAAAAAACCTGCAGAGCCGGTGGGTTAGAGTATTAAGGCGTCTACATTGGTTTTTTTTCTTTCTTTAACTATTGCTGCTGTTTATTGGCATAAACATAAACGGGGCTGTTTCCCTTTTGTTTCTGGCCAGTTTTATTTTCAGGTTGCATTGATGCTCCAGGGAAGAGTTTAAATCCTTAAAAATATCCTGCCTTTTACTGAACACATTTAGCAGTGCCGCGTCGAGGCTTCAGAGCCGGCCCGGAGACCGGAAGCCACACAGCCATTCCCGTGACTCTCCTGGGGCTAATTAGCCCTTCTTAAGGGCAGGATATATTAGCTTGGGTATGAACATGACCATACTGCCTTGAACCAGGTGGTTGGGAGCCAGCCCCATGATGTGCGGGAGGGTGCTTTGTGCCTGCCTTTCAGCCCTTTTATTCCAACCTGGTCAAATGGTTTTGTGAGCCAGAATTATTATTATTTTTTTAAACATGAAACCACAACGTTGGGCCTACGCTTGCTAAGATTTTCTTGAAGAAGAGCCAGCGGGAATGCAGTCGGAGAAGGTAACGTTCAATGGGCCTGCTGGGGTTGGTTCAGCACACGACTGCTAGGAGAGAAAAGGAGAAGTCGGTGGGTTTCGTGGGCTCGCGTTTTCAGAAAGCATTTAATAAGTGTTCTTCTTGTTAGCTGCTAGGGTTGCTAATTATTACTGGCACTTGCATGCCTGCTAGCTTTTGAGAGCTATAAATAGGGGCATTTGGAGAAATAAAGCTAGCGATGTGTTTTAATTCCACTGCACCAGGAGGAAATTTGGGGGCGGGGGGATTTTTAATTTTTTTTATTTTTAAGGATACCCTCGCCCAGGCGCTGAGGGGATGTGCGGCATGTGCCTCGCATGCCTCCCACCCCAAAGTGAGGTCTCAGCTGTTTCCTTGCTGGCTTCTCCGTTTTCACTCAGTGGGAGGGGGGCCGTGGCCGTGAATCTCTTCGTATCGCCCCCAGAGATGCACGGCCGTGCCCGGGGGCAAAAGTCTTCCAGGCAGAGCAATTACCACTGACTGCTTTGCACTGAGGTTTTCTCCTAATGGATCAAGGGAACTTCTGGGTTCTTTTAATGTAGATAAAAGCAGCAGGCCAGGCCCTTTACCAGGGCTGGTCCCACAGCGCATGCATCCATGTAAGCCATGCCGCATATATATTTAAAGCGCTCTTTGTAATGTCCTGCACGATCGTTTCCCATTAGCAGAGAAAAGGGATGTTTACAGCTGGAATTGGATGCCTGAATGTTTTAATAGCTGGGGCCCTCGGGACAATGCAGTGGGGGGGTTGGAGACATCGTTCTGACATGACCGCCCCAAATCCAATACAGATGTTGGTTTGCAGGAAACTGCGAACGGCGTTGTGCTGTGCACGGACACCGCTCGGAGTCCAGAAAGGAGACACAGCTCCGGCTTTCCCTTCAGCCACGGGTTGCCTCCTTATGTGTTGTCATTATTTTTATTACAGCAGCCCCTCAAGACCCTCTCTTCACCTGGATCCTGACTGTGCCCAACATTTAATCAGAAACTTTGCATCCATGACTCTGTCCTTCAGCTTCCCCGTGCTCCCTTCCCCAAACTTGCCCCTCTCCCCTACACAGGGGGAGGGCTGGGGTTGCAACAGGTGGTGGGTGGTGTGTGCTACTCTGCAATTTGGGAATTCGTGCCCGTGTTTGTGTACTTTTAGGTGGCTTGACTTTCTATTTCCGTGCCTTGGTGGTTTCGTGTTGGCAGGTTGTGTGTACACTGGCTTCGTCAGCAGGGCGGTGCATGGTGCACAAGTTCGATTCGAGTTCATTCCCCTTGCCCTTAGCGGGATGGCTCCCTACGGTCTGGTCCCAAGACTTTGTCCTGGGTGAAAAGATGCAGGTGATGGTGCTTCCTTGGAGAGACCGTTTCACAGCCAAGCGTGTCTTGCATTGGAGAGAGATGAGCTGTTTTCAAAATTAAAAAGTCAGGACTTTTTAAATATAATTTTTCTTATCCCTGGGTCCAAGCCTTTCAGGGGCACATGGTTCACAGTTTTTCACAGGGGCACATGGTTCACATGGTTATTTTTCTATACAAGCACAAGGGAGGGCAGATGCTCCCATTTTTAAAAGGGCAAAGTTGGGATGCTCACATAAATGCACGTCTGCAGGAGCCGGGGCTGTAAAGGCAACACTAAATATTGTGAGAGTCATGATCATATTGTGAGTTGTCAGTGATGCAAACAGCCTGCCGCCGTCGGTCTGCGTTTCCCTTCCTTGAGTCCATCTTATTCCTCCCAGTTAGCTCCATATGATTATAATCAGTACTTCCCCTCCTTCCTGAGTGCTCACAGGCTGTTATTATCTTCCCTTTGTTGCTTTTATTTGGTCTTTATAATCATTTTTTTCTGAACCAGTGCATTAGACACAAACTACATGGGTTAAGGCTGTAGCCTTGGGCAAGCTGCTGGCCCCTCGGGATGATACTCTATTGCCATGACCCTATTTCCATTTGGTCATCAAAGTGACCATTAGGTCCAATGGGCTAGATCAGGGATTAGGGCTTAATATGTATTAAAGGTTGTCAAGAGCTCAGATGCTGCAGCCAAGGGGCCATATAAATATCTAAAATCAATAAGACAATGATAGCTGTTAAGTTTTTTTTAATTGTAATTCCCCGAGATCCTGATATCCCTGGGATCACGAAATCCAGCAAACATAAGAACAGAAGAGTCTTTCTGTCTCTCCATTTGCTCCCCAGCACTCATGAGAAGAGCAACGGCAGTCCATTTCCCTTTCGGACCGAGGTCTGGTAATAAGATCCACGCGGACATCAGGGTCCTCTCATGTGGATCTGAAGGCACCGTCGCGTTCCTGGGTCTAAAGCATTCATGAACCAGGCGCCGTCTTGGTCATCACATTTCTTGCTTCCCGAGCCAACGCAAGGTCTGCTCCAGCCTGAGCTCCCAAACCCACTTCTCTCAATAGGACCTGTCGCGGTCTCCCCTCCTCCATAGCCCAGGCGCAGGGGGATGCATGTCGTGCACTGAGCAGGAGCTCAAAGCTGATGAATTTGGGATTCCCGGTGAGGAATGCTTAGGGCAAAGCCACAAGCCAGCCCTGCATTCACTGATTTGTAATACAAAAATACTGAAATAATTGTGCGATTCACACTCACGCCATTTTGCACGGTTTATTCTAAATGAGGCCTTGTACAGCGTTGTCAGAGACCTTTGGAGATTCTCTTGCAGGAAAAACTACTTGTTTCAATCGACAGTCTTCCTTGAATATAGCTTGCAGCCCCAGAGCTGATGGGGGCATTCATTAGGCTGTGTCTCTCCCCGCCTCCTACTCTGTGGGCACATCTACACGTGCACAGTTGCTGTGCAGTAACTTAGGTTAGAAAAGTACTGTGCAGCATGGACACATGTCTACACATGCACGCCTGTACTGTGCAGTAACTTATGGCAACTTTTGTCAACTTGGGTCTAAATTTGCTACCTGCATGATGCAGGTAGCAAATTTATGCCTGAATAGTTACTGTGCTGTAAGGCATGTGTAGACACCTTACTGCGCAGTAGCCCTCTGTGTAACCCAGCTTTAGTCCCAAGTCAGCCCACACAGAGCGTTACTGCACTGTAATGCAGCTTTTTGGTGCTTGTATTTTCTGCTAATGGCTAACTCAGACCTAGGAGACCTGAGTTCTGCTCCTGGCTCTGCCATAAGCTAACCGGGTGGCTTGGCAAGTGACTTTGCCTCCCTGTGCCTCAGTTTCCTCACCTGTAGAATGGGGATAATATTACCAAGCTCCTCTGGAGAGCGCTGTGTGATTTACCAGGGAAAAGCACTGCAAGAGCTAGGTGTGACTGTGACATTGTCACTATTTCAACGTGCTATAGTATTTACCCACCTCTTCAGGCTCATTAGTATCACATACACGGCTCAGCATCTTCCTAGTCATTCTTGCTCTGATACAGTTGATGTTTTATCTCTTCATTTTCTGTGATTTAAAAATGTCTCACTGACGATTTCTCCCCGGGGAGTAGGTTCCAGGTTTTGTTTAAGGAACAGGCAGACCACAATTGCAGTAGCCGATGCAGAACGAGCAGGGCCAATAACAGGAAATTAGGAGTCCAGGTTTTAGATAGTCAATCTGCTGATTCTTGCTGGAAAAGAAGAAGCCTGGTGCTGTTTTAGACTCCCTTTTCTGGCTGTCACTCTAATCACGAGGAAAAGGATAGTGCTTGATGGGGATTTGGGAGCTTTCCTCCATGCTTTGGGGCAGAGGAGGTCCCTGTGATGCTGATCTTGTTGCAAGGGGATCAGATACCACAGTGACAGGCACGGTATGAGAACATCCTTGTAGACAAATCATGCAGAATGCAGTTAACCTTTTTAGTAGTGTTGAGGTGATGTAGCCCCAATTTAAGTTTTGGGGTGTTATGCTCATACATCTCACAGAGCACT
>NW_005842480.1:1034216-1071906 GCF_000455745.1 Alligator sinensis
CTTCAATAGGAGGGCTCAGAAAATCTCTAAAATAGTTAGAATTGTCGCTTCCCTTCCCTGGGATGTTGGAGTAATTTCAATTGCATTTATTTGGGATGCTCTTGGGTCCAGCCTTATAAAATCCCATAGGATTCTTACATAAAAGAAATGGGATTTGATTGACAATGCTAACACTGGGCTGCCTCTTTTCCTTCCCTGGGTCATTCACCCTCTTCTATTCGTTCCTGAGTCACTCCCCTCTATTCAGCACTGGGGAGGCCACATCTGGAGTCCTGTGTCCAGCTGTGGACCCCCACTACAGAAAGGATGTGGACACATTGAAGAGAGTCCAGCGGAGGGGAACGGAAATGGTTGTGGGCTGGGGGACAGGACTGGTGAGGAGAGGCTGAGGGAATTGGGCTGATTGAGTCTGCAGAAGAGGAGACCGAGGGGGGATTGAATAGCAGCCCTCCCCTCCCTGCCGGGGGGCTGCAAAGAGGATGGAGCTGGGCTGGTCTCAGTGGGGGTGGATGACAGAACAAGGAGCAATGGGTTCAGGCTGCAGCAAGGGAAGTTGAGGTTGGATATTAGGAAAAACTTTCTCACTAGGGAGGTGAAGCACTGGGACAGGCTCCCCAGGGAGGTGGTGCAATCTTGATAGTTGGAGGTTTTGAAAACCCGGGTAGACAAAGCCTTGTCTGGGATGATGTATCTGGGGCTGGTCCTGCTTTGAGCAGGGGGTTGGACTAGATGTGACCCCGTGAGGGCCCTTCAACCCTCGTTTTCTATGATTCTCAACCCATCCAGCCTTCTCTTCCTCAAAAACAGGAATGAACCAGAAAACCACGTGTGGGTGTTGACGTTGGGGATTTCAGGATGATGATGTCCCCCCTGCACTTCCCCAGTCAGATGCCCCTACAGCCTGTGTCCTCCTGTCCCCTAAAACGCTTTCCCCCCGTCTGCTCCCCAGTGTCACACGCTATTTCTGTGTCTTTGTCTTGCCAAGGGGGAATGTGGGAAGTTTCTCCATTGCACTGGGATCAGGCCTGCTTGGCCTCTGCGTGGGAGGATTCCCACTTCCCAGGTGGTCTCGGCTTGGAGTCCCAAATCCTCCTCCTTAGGTCATTGCTTAATGTCAGCTGGTTCCTTCTTGATCCCCATCCCCCTTTCCACCCCCTGGTCCAGCCAGCCCACACTTTCCTGAGCCCTCTGCCCCTCTTGTATCTCGATCTGACATCCTGATGGGGTAACAGATGGTTTCCTCTTTCTTTGCTGGCCCTGAGTGAGGTCCGCAGCCCCTCACATTGTCCCTACCCCCGCTTCCTGTCCTCAGTTTTCCTCTTTGGGTTTGTCTGCACTAGTGGGCATGTCTACACATGCACTTTAATGCACATTGGCCTATTTTAATGCACATTACAACATCACCAAAAAAACATGCTTTTTAGCTAATAGGCCTTAAAATAGGCTAATGTGCATTTTTCTAGTATCTCACAATGGAGGTACTAGATTTAATGCGCATTAGCTAAAGTGCATTAATGAACATGTAGACAGCCCACTGAGGAGTTAACCAGGACTCTGGCTCTAGCCTGAGCCCAGCACGTATTCACTTCTCCTCCAGGCCCGGGGGTGCTTTGATCCGGAGCCAGCTGACTCAATAGCACGTATGAATTACAGCCCAGGCTCCATTTTAACTCGGGGGAGCCGTGCAGCTCTGCACTGGGATGCAAACTAAATCACTCACATGTTGACTGTCCTCCGGTGTCTTCCTACAACCCCCCGGGAGGACAGAGAGTCCTGCCACAGTTGACTGGGAAGCAATAATAAGGGACTCATGCATCCCCCCAGTTTGGATGAGCGCAGACACGGTAATGCAGGTAGGGCTGTGCAGGGGGTGCTTGTGCGGTCGTGTACCCAGAGCTTTGACAGGTGTCCCTCTCCTGCAGTCTGCAGTGCACACATGCCCCTACTCCCTCTTTCCTCCCCTTTCTCTCCCTCCTTGGTTCGTGGCCATATTTTCAGGGAGAAGCTGGCAGAGGTCGGTTGAGTCTGTGCTGCTGTTTGGGCTCTTGCATTGCCCTCCTCATCTGCTGCCTTCCAGCCATGCCTTCCAGGACGTGACTAACATCTGCCACATGTGATCTACGGCACCAGGCCAGGCCCTTATTGATGATGACTAACCTGCTGGATGGGAACTGCCTCTCGGACAGTCATCGGCCAAGTTCCCTCTCCTTTATTTGTTCTGCTCACCAGATGTCCAGAGCAGCGAGCTGCAATGCTGTGCTCCTTCGCAGTGGCCAGTTCCCCAGGACTTGGAGCACGCAGTTGTGGAGGAGTGGGGCTGGAAGGAGGTCCCATCTAGTCCACCCCCTCTGCCAAGGCAGGATCCTGTAAAAGGCTGTTAATAGAGATCCTAGGAACCTGCCACTATAGCCGAAGGGAAAAGCTCCCCCAATCTGTGCCGGTCTGACCAGGGGGTACATTTCCTTCCTCCAGAGGAGACCCCATGCACCTTTACAACAGGGCCCTGCACTCAGAGGAGCTGCGCTGTATCCTCCATATAGGCACTGTCATGCAAAGTCGCTGCCTGCTTTGAACCGCTTAGGATTTTCTTTTCCTCCTTTCACCTCCCGTAGCTCCCTCCCTTCTCTTCCCACCCCTGCTCCATCCTACCTGCCCTGTGTTACAAACCCAGCTGGAGCTGGAGCCTTGCTGGAAATTCCCCGGGAAATGACCCATTTCCTGCTTGCTCCTGCTTCACA
This sequence comes from Alligator sinensis, assembly GCF_000455745.1. Lineage (NCBI taxonomy): Eukaryota > Metazoa > Chordata > Crocodylia > Alligatoridae > Alligator > Alligator sinensis. Next base: position 1,036,955 of record NW_005842480.1, read on the forward strand.
ATAACCCGGCGCTGGCTGTCTCTCTCCACGTAGCACTGATTGTTTCTTGATAACCACAGCCTTTGCCGGACAAAGGGCCCCCGAGCTGCTTTCCTTCTTCCACGGTTATCGCACATCCGGAGGGCTCTTGGGGGGTTGTCCCGGTGCTGGCCTGGTCCCTCTCAGCCCCATCACTACCATGCATTAGGGTCCAGTGAAGGGGGATTTCTTCTTCTGGCCATGCTAGTCCCATACTCCTCCCCAGTCTCTGACTTTTTTTATGCCCCATGTCTCAGGCTGCTTCTTTGAAGGCCAAGCCATGAGCAGAAAGGCTGCAGAACCGAGAGGGCCGGCACAGGAGATTTTGTTTGCTGCTTCCATGCCAGCAGCCCCCCAGCTAGGAGCCATCGGCCCCAGACCATGGTGACAGACATGGCTGCTATCGGTCATGTTGCTATAAGTCATATAGGTTGCCTGGCCAGCCTCTTTGTAAAGGACTTTCTCCCCTGCAATGGGAGTCTGCTCCACTGGCAAATGTCACCCGGTGGCATACATCCTGGCCTATGATGCATATCTGAACAGGGCCAGAATGGACCTCAACATCTGGGCACCCCCTCTGCATTCATGATGAGGATGCACCCCTGGTCTCTCTGCATCCTGGGGCGCTTGTACACGTTATCGGCTTTTTCTAGATGAGACTGCACCCTCTGTTTCCGGCAATAGCAAGGCCTCCCCGGGGCAACCACAGCACAAAAAAGTAAGCTCTTCACCTCTTGCCACGTGATGTCGCAGCTCTCGACTTTTCCAGTGCCTGGTTCACAAAACCACCTTTCCTCCGCAGAAGGACAAGGACTGTACTTCTAACAAACAAGCCCAGCGCTTGATGAAACGGCATGGGGCACTACAGACCCAGACGAGCAGCCCCTGCTTCCAGGAGCTTTTTATTCTCATTGCAGCGGGGCCAAGCCTGATCTGTCGAGCCTGAGTTAAAGCAGATGGAGCTGCCATCAGCCCACCACGGTGAACAGTGAGCCTCAAGAAGTGGGTTCAAAGGAGATTATCATCACTGCCGTGTCCATTAATGTCAGCAGAGACCGTGATGCTTGTATTAATGATGGTACCCTGGGAGCTGTGTTGAAGTCTGACACGGCAACAACTGCTCCAGCTGCCTTTAGCCTGCCCAGACTTTGCTTGTGAACAATAGACTAAGATGCACAATCACGAGACGCCAGCGGTGTTTCTTAAACGCCAGCATCGGAGGCAAGTGGAAGCAGGAGAGGTGCTCGGCAGGGCTGGGCTTCGTGCGCCAAAGGAGACCCTCTAGACCACGGGGTTTCCAGCACGTGTCTAATTGCAACCACCGCCCCCGGGGAGGAAGAGCCCATTGACCCAGCTCTGTGCAACGAGCAGTTGGAAATAGCATCGGTCTCTGACCGGCTGAGACAGACTCCAGCACGGAAACCCCACCCTGATGACCCACCGGCCGCGTCTTGCTGCAGCGAGGATAATGGGAGTGCACCGCAGACGGTCCTGCGGAGGGAAGGAACGCCCTGCGGTCAGGGCTCGCGGAGGCTTAAATTGCCACCTTTGGGCAGACGTCTTCAATTAAAGATGAGCTCAGCCCAGCCCGGGGAGGGGGGATGCCTCTTTGAGGAGAGCGAGGGAAGGGGAAGAGCTGTGCGGTCCGACCAGCCGGCAGCGTGCAGTGCAGTGACAATGGGCCACCATGGGCAGGAAAGGAAATGCTTTCGTGAGATGGCACGTGGCCCTGCCGGTTGCAGGGAGGACTCGTGCAAAGTCCCCCTTGCTGTGGGTTGGGGGCGGCTGACCCACCAGCCCACAGGAGATGACCTAGCAGCCTGGTTTCTTTGCATCCCATCGTTCCTGGTGTCAAACGTATGGATCTGCTCTGCAGAGCTGCTCTACCCTGGCCAGGCAGGAACCTGGGGGCAGACCTGCCCAAAATCTGGGGCTACGGGGCCCCAGTGGATGTGGCAGTCAGCGACAGCCCCACTCACCCCGTGGCTGCTTGCGCTGCCCCCACGGCCTCTGCCACCGGCCCCCGTTGCAACCACCACTTGACCCACGGATCCAGCCTGCAAGCAGCCTCGCGGTGCAGGTCTGGCCTGGGGCACCGGGAGAATTTGATGCCCTCCCTATAGATGCTCTGCCTTCCCTTCCTGCATTGTCCTGCCCGGGCACTTCCTATTACACATAGCGAGAGAACAATGAAGTATCTCTTCCCCTCGGCCTCCGAGCCCTTCCTTTCCCTCAGTTCTGACTTCATCCATCTATTGTACGGCATTTATTCTCTTCTCTTCGTGTTCTTGCATGACTTTCCTTCCTCGCATATTCAAGCATCTTCTGGAAGTGGGTTGAGCAGAGAGATTCACATCTGTCACACGTAGCATTTTTTCCTCTCTCTTCCCTCCGCCAGGAGCAATCATGGGGACATTTTCCAATGCATTTTTGTCCAGAATCTGCTCTCTCCTCCATGTGCGTGTGTAGGAGAAGCTAGCCCTGCCCTCCAAACCTGGCTCTTTGTTTGTGTTGGGTTGCTTCCTGCACCATCCCAGAATAGAGGCCGGGAAATGGGCTGTCTGGGTGTCTCCTCTGGTTGTGGCTGGAGAGGAAAAGCAGAGGGTGCGGGCGGTGAGCTGCAGAGCGCTCTTCTTCTTTGCCATGGGCTTCAGTTCATCTGGGGAGTGGGCAAAGGGTTTGCAAGCAAGGGGCCTGCATTGAGGACCTGAGCGATGGCATGTTTGCATGGGACAGGGCATATTTTCCCGGCAGCCAGGAACTCGGCAGTTTGGATCCCAACGCTGCAACCAACTCCCTGCCCAGCTCCGGCTGAGCTGCACGGGCTGCGCTGTCACAGCACGGTCATGATCCTGCTGGAACAATTGGCCACACTAAAAATAAAACATGTCGGAGGTGGTCTAATTTACCACAATAAATCAAAATCACCACGATAAAAAGATGTCCACGTGTATTTTCACATGTGACTCAGCTAGCGAAAGGGTGATTGTTGCTGCCGTCCTGTGATGTGTATAAGCGACGTATAACGTGTACAGGACCGGCGCAGGGAAGCTGTTCCCAGCCTGGGCATCTCCAGAAAGAGGTGGACTGTGCCAGCCTATTCAAGAGCAACTTTGATGAGCCAAGAAGGACGTTTCCCCCCCACTTCTGCTAACCTGGAGGGAGGGCAGCAGAGGGGAGATCTGATAGACAAAGATTGGAAAGCTTTGCTGGATCTGGGCATGCTGGTGCTTAGCACTGGTGTGTGGAGCTTTTCACCTCTAGGGCCCCTGTCACACGTTACCTATAGCACACATTTAACTAGTGAAATGCTCAATAAATGTAGTCAGGCCACACATGCAAAGTAATGATCACACCATAAAAATGCCCATCCTGCTATCAAAAGAGCCAGCCAGCTACAGTTAGTGCTTGAAAATGTGTCACAACTTTATAGCTGGTTTCTATCCTGCTTTCACGTATTGCAGGGCCCCTGGATTGCACTGCTTTGGATCCAGCCTGTGTTGTCTCTGTAGGGACTAGCTGTTTTTCTGGCCTGGATGAAATGAGCTTGGTGGGTCTCGGCATCCCCACGGCAAAGCCCAGTCAACGCTTGGCCCTCAGACCCTTTCTGGGCAGCATCCTCTGCTAGTCTTGGCTTTAATGGACCCTGCTCAGCCCATCCAATGCAGGGGGGAGATGAGCTAGCAGGACAGTGTCGCGGAAGGGCTGTGCCACGGCTGGTGCTTTGGCCCTGCGGACGAGAAGCACAAGGCGCTGCATTCACATGGGACCCAGAGGGGAAGATGAGAAAGGGAGCTGGAATAGCAGGGAGAGGAAAGGTGTTAGCCTGGGGGGTAGCGCACCAGAGGCAGGCCCCTGAGACCCCCCCAGTGCCATCCTCTGCACCAGACCCATCCAGGGCAGATGACCCGGGGCCCTTTGCTCCTGCTTATCTCATCCACAGTCAGCCTGGGGGGAACTGATTACAGAGGGAGGGGGAGAGACAGGCGTCCCTGCTCAAAGGTGAAGAGATAAGGGGGAAAGGGAAGCAGAAGGGAAGGCTGCCTCTGAAATGCTGATAGCGCAGAAAGTGGCTCCGGCCCCGACCCGGTGCGCACGGCTCTTCCCTCTGAGTCAGTGCTAAGGTGGGGGGGGGCTGCACTGTGCAAAGGGGGTCTGGAGTGACCCCAGTGTCCCAGCATGGTGCAGGATCAGTAGGAGGTGTCCTGGCCTCGGTTTCCCTTGGAGGAGATACGGCCGTTGATCGAGATCTCCTGGGACGCTGCATGCATTGGGCAGTGCTGCCCTGGGCATCCTGGGCACGTCAAGCCCAGGGATAACGCTGAGCAAACAGAAGTTGCAATGCCCATGATGTGGCACTGAGGATCCTCCTCCCTTTCATACCCCAGACTGTTGTGCAGCATCTCTGCGCAGGTTTGGCAGAGCTCTACCCCAGAGCTGGCTGCATTTCAGCAGGGAGCGAAGGAGTCCCTGGGTCCTGCAGATTAACGGCAGCCACTCCACCGATTTCTAGTGCGTCCATCCAGTTTGCCCTTCTCATGTCTCAGCTCGACAAGCAGCACGCTACGGGCCTCAGACCTGGTAGATGCCATCTGGGGCCAGGCTAGAAATGAGCCTGGCCGGACGCTGACCCTGGCTGGCTGACACCGCTGGCGTGCATGACCTGCCTGGCCTTGCTGAAGGCTGCGCTGGCTTGAAGACAAGGGCAGGGGGTATGTACCAGCTGGCAGATACCAGTGGGAGAGCAGAGTCCAGGCAGCGGAGGGGGCCAGGACTGTGCACAAGGCTGCTTGAGGGGAGAGAAACGGGCTCGGTTGCAGGATGAGGGCATGTGGACCTGTTGAAGGGCACTGCTTTAGCATCCCGCCAGGCCCTGCCAACTCCAGGGATGCTCCGAAGCGTCTTGTTTGTCAGCAGTGGGGGGAACACAGAAATGCCGTGGTCATGCCTGGGGGGAATGTGGCTTGTGGGAAAGCAATGGCAAAAAGGATTTCCATTAAGTGCTTGGAGGCCAGGATGTCCCAGCTGGACATAGCCTGGGCTGGTCAGGACTGGGGCTGTGTGTCCTAGCCCCCCATCAGCCCCTGCTTCTTGTGGCATCTACCAGGCTAGGGCTCCCCACCCGTCACAGATGGTTTCCCCCCTCCTAATTCTGTGTGGTCTGCTCATAATGGCAGCTAAAGGATTCGGATTTAATAGAGAGGTTTCTTTGTGGTAGGACATGTGCATGATTTTGCCGCAAGGAGGGAGGTGGAAAGATCCCCGTGCGAAGACATTGGCTGCCAGGCAAAAGTGGGGCTGGGGAGGGTGGCTGGCACTGCCCTCTTTGTTTCCCTCTTGATGGGCACAAACCTGCTTCATCCCGCTGCACCTCTGGCAGAAATCCTGCTGCCAGGCTGATTGCCCCGGTGCCAGTCCCTTCTCCCCTCCTTGCAGAGCTGGCATCATCCTGGCTCCCTCTTAACCCCGATATCAGCTGCCTTCCAGCATCTTGGACTCGCGCCTCAACCCCTGTCCTCTTCCAGGCACCGCTTCTCCATCTGCCTGCACTTATTTCTTCTCCTACTCCCCTTCTCTTCTCCTACCTTATTTCTGGATAACCTCATCTGCCAGCAGATACCCCACTGCTCTCCGTGGAGAGGATGCACAGATCGACCTCTCTGCTGCAGACATGTCTCCTTCAGCCCAAGCTGAATTCTCCATCTGTCCTTTACTGAGACGTCCCGTGGTCAGCTCAAGCTGAGACAGATATTGCTGCCTCTTTCCATCACAGTGGAGAACACCACCATCCTGCCCCCCACCTCCGGGGCCCTCCGGAGCTCGTATCCAGTCCAGCCCCCTGCTCCTGGCAGGATCAGCCCCATCTAAACCACCAGCTCTTAAGCACTCCAGTAACAAACCCTCATGCACAGCTACCAGGCACGATGCCCGTAACACCGAAATCACCCCTTTAACTTGCTCCAGGTCGAGGGGCACACAGTGTCCTGCCACTGCAAGGCCAGGAAGGACTTCATAAAAGTATAGATCCCAGGCAGAGGACCCAGCCGCCAGCTACAGAGGAAGGCAAATCCCTCCCTTCCCCGGTCCATGCCAGTCTGCTAGGACTAATTCTCATCTGTGCCCAGCACCGTGCATTGTAAGTCCATGACCTGGGCAAATAGTGGGTACTCTCAGGGGGGGATTTCCTGCTAGGGATGTGCCTGGGGAGACCACCAGCATGTCACTTTTGCCTTGAGAAATCCCAGGCTGTGCAGAAAGGGCAGCACAAGGCTGAAGCACCATTTGAATCCTTCATCAATCCTAATAGGGTAGAGCTTGGGGGGCACATAATGGGCCTCAGGGCTGGCTTTCTGCCCAAGCAAATTCCAGGCTGTAGCCCTGTCTCTTCCAAATAACTCTGCTGGGGAAGCCGGGACACTGGGAAGAGCAAGGCTTTCTGCTGCGGAAGGAGGGGGAGACTCCAAACTCAGGCATTTTCTGGTCGGTCTCAGGAGAGCAAGAGAGGCCTCTAGTCTCCAAGTCCCAGCCTCCTTGCAAACAGGACAATGTCCCCGTCTGGGCTGGTTCTTTGCGGGTTGCCATTGAGCGCTGCCCGGTGCACTTGGCTCGCTGGCTCTCGTGCATACATAGATGTGCAACACATAAGCCAAGGTGCAGAGTTGGATTGTGCATGGACTTGTAGGGGGCACTCACCAGAAAAGCCTATGCAGAGGGTGCTTTCCCCACTGAGATGTGGGATCCAGAGCCCCTTAGCCCTGCGCTACCCAGATAGCCTTCAGGTCCTGCCTGGCTGTACTTGCATGAGGTCCCTGGGACTTTTCACGCCAGTAGGATCAGTGTCCTCCTCCCTCCTCTCCTCCTGAGGTTTTACTTGCTCACTCCCTCTCTGAAACAGTGTCCTGCTGTGCTCCACCCCAGAAGTAGCTGCATTTCAGTGACGAGTAGCATTACTTTTATGCGTGAGATGCACAGAGCACGTCACAATCCAGTTAGTTGCATGGCGCTGCAGGACTATGTCTTTATTCCTCATTAAGCTGCCCCGACTCCTGGCACGAAAGACTTAGAAAGAGGTCCCTCTGGAAAAGTGTAACAGGGTCTTCTCTTTCTTCCCCAGTTGACATTCGAGAGATCAAAGAGATCCGCCCAGGGAAGAACTCCCGGGATTTTGAACGATACCCAGAAGATGCTCGGAAACTGGACGCCGCCATGTGCTTCATCATCCTGTATGGACCGGATTTCAGGCTGCGGACTCTCAGTGTGGCCGGTCAGTGCTGGATGAAGGACAGGGACGAGGGGCGGGTGATGACAGACATCTTCCCTCTTTCCATGGGGGTTGCAAATGTTGAGGTTTTGGGTACCTGGTAGCCCCAAGAGCTTTCCCAACCATCTCGCCAGCCCCTGGTCTCAGGGAGAGGATGGGCGGCAGCTGTGGAAGACAGTAGGACATGGCCACACAGGCTGGGAGAGAGGGTCACAGGGCAGGGGGGAGACAGGACACTTCCCCCAGCAGTTCCAAGCCAATCTTTCTCCTTGCACGTCCTTCCCTTTTATCGTTGGTGTAGCAATGCTGATTTTAGGCTGAGATTAGCTTGGTGAGTACCGAGAGAGAGAAGGGGATGTGCTGTGGTCAGTATGAAGCAGAGCATCTCCTAAACTAGACCCCAAGCCCCGCAGTCCCAATATCCCTGAGCGCAGGAGAAGAAGCTGCCTTTGCAGCCCAGCCCCACCTCAAGTCATCTCCTGCCACCTTGGCCTGACTCGTCCCTTCTCCGCCCGCAGCCTTCTGCGAGGAAGACGTCAACCTGTGGATAGCAGGGCTGAACTGGCTGGTGACAGACACTCAGAAAGCCCAGACGCCGCTGCAGATTGAGAGGTAGGGGCAGGACTTGGGATCCACTGGACCTTGGCTTCTAGCTCCCACAGTCATTCCCGAGCGGGGATGAATGGGGCATGAGCTACAGGGCATCTTTGGGGGGCACAGGGAAGTGAAGGGTGGGGAAGGGTCTGTTTGCATCAGGTCCAATCTGGGGCCATGCGATTACTAATCCTAAAGAGCACTGACGATCCGGAGGGGCCCAGAGGTGCTAACACTTCTCCATGAGGCTCCATCCCCTGCGGAGAAGGCCCAGCCTGGTCCCCCAGCACGTGAGGGGACCCCTGGCTCCAAGGTGATCCACTTCTTCTCTGTTCCCTCCGTAGGTGGCTGCGGAAACTCTTTGATGGGATGGACAGGACGAGAGAAGGCAGGTGAGTGAGGTCCCTGCTCATAGGAAACTTTCCCCCCTCTACTCCCTGGAGCAAAGAGTTGGGCAGACAAGGCCAGGGAGAAGAGACCCTCATCTCACACAGATGAGCAAGGGGACTGGGAAGAGGAGTGGTCACCCTTTAGGCACACCGGCCGACCCCTTGCACCCCAATGCCCTATGCAAGCTGGCTCAGAAAGGCTCATTTCTCCAGGTCTTTGTGCCCTCGCCATCAGCAGCAGATGCCCCAGTGCCACCGCTCGAGCTCTCTTTTAGAGCCCCTGTTAGCATCACCAGGAGCCTTGCACGTGTGAGGGCGGCGGGACAAAGCCTGGGACATCTGGGAGCCAGATCTAATAGCTCCTTGTAGCTGTGAGGAGGGAAAAGGTCTGAGCCCTGCGGCGAGGGGCAGCACAGCCCGTGCCCCTCACCCTGGACTCGGGAGCCAAACAGGAACGAACAGAAGCTGGGGAAGTGGGACGGGGCCGCTGGATGGTAAAGGAGCCGTGGGGCAGCTGGGGCAGGAGGGGAAAAGAGAACAGGGTTTTCCGTGTTGCTTTATCACGAAATAATTATCACAGAATAATTATCGTGTTGCTCCCCCAGAGCGGGGTCCCTGCAGCATCGGGGCCCCGCTCTGCCCGAGGCGCTAATGAGGAGCAGCAGCAGGGGGTGGAGGGGGACCTTTTGGCCCCACCGCGTGCCGGCACGGCTATAAACAGGACATCAGGCAGGAAGCAGGGAGGGGCTGTCCAGGAAGGGAGCAGGAAATGATGCAGAAAACGGGACGAGAATGGGAGGAGCCATCGGCTCATCGGGAAACAGGGCGATGTCCTCCAGCCGTTGTGGCCTTGCTGGCTTTGCAAGGCCGTCTCAGGCTCACAGCGAGGGGGAAAAGCCCCCAGAGAATTGCTGCAGGGGTCCCCAGGGCATCCTGCCTGCTCCCAGCTCTATCGTACTCCCATGGAGATTATTTTATCGGGCGTGTTGCATCATGCAGCAAAGACTAGTTGGCAAGGCGTTCCTCATAAGTCATGGAGAGCCTGCAGGGCTCAGCAGATGCCCAGCACCTCCCAGGGTCAGGCCCTTAATATGTGAGCATCCCCGGTCTGCAAGTCGCCGGCCAGTACAGCCGGGCTGGGGCAGCTCTGAGCATTCAGGGAAGTGGGGGGCTCCCTCCTTCCTGCGGCTCCTTCACCGCGACATGAGTTGACCTGGATCTTGGGATCTCCGGCTCGCTATACACACCACTCGCATCAGTGCTGGGCAGGAGAGAGAAGAAAACTGCCTTTCAGAGTAACACAGCTACCCCGATGCAAGCGGTAGCATATGGCAGGTCAGCTCTGAGCCCATCCCAGCTGCCTCTTGGCGAGGAGGAGGTCGGTGACCAGCATCACAGTGCCGACCAGCCCTTCTGGTGCAGACAAGGTCTCATTTTGGAGGATCTCACCCAGGCCTTTGAAATCCCAGAAATTGCACTGAGCGGCTGTCGGGGAGGGGAGGATGTGGCCATCTCCAGTCTGAAGTTGGCAGTAGACTGACAACGGATAGCTGGGCTGAGTGGTTAGGTTTGGCCAAGATGGGTATTTTTTCTAGTTTATTCCCCAATAGGTATTTTTTCGGATACCCGTGATGGGTATTTTTTCGGATCGTTTATTCCATAATAAATGGAGCTCGGGGTCTGCCTGGCCCACGTGTGACTCGGGGATGGATTTCGCGACAAGTTTCCAACGCGAAAAAAGATGAAGGGAAAGGTTAGAAGCCCCCAAATGGCTGGTTTCAACCTTCCTGACATGGATTGCTGTGATCCTTTGGGCTAGATCCTTTGAGCTAGCCACTTGTGGGTGGAAAATGTGAAATAGCTGACGTTTCCACCCTATTTTGGTCCTTGAACGGTGGAAAGGCAGTGACTAGACCAGGCCACGGGTCAATTTGGCTGCAAAAATGGCTCCCCTGGGCACTAAACTCACCATCAACAACGTTGAGACAAATATCAAGATATCCGAGAACTTGCCAGGCTCCAGCTGGGACCGGGCAGGCCAGTGATTTCGTGGCTTGGTGGTCAAGCGGGGATAGCCCGAAAGTGCCAGTTTCTGCCCTGATGCCTACCGAAGCCCGTCATGCCATGTGGAACAGCCTCAACCAGCAAGACTGACCAAAACCCACCCCAGACAACTGATAGCCTTGGGGTTTGGGGGCTGCCCCGAGTGTGAGGAGCCCAGGATCAAGTCCTTGCTCTGAGCTGGCCAAGGAGACGATCTAAGCTCTGATCTCCCATGTCCAAGCGGAAGACAGCCATCTCCTCCATTTTGTGACCAACAACCAAATCCGTCTGTGTAGTCAGACCATAGGTTCCAAATCCCATTTGCTTTTATGAAAAAAGGTGCAAAAGGTGGACAAAACGGCTTTCTTGGCCTGCCAAAAAGTCCAACACCCCCTCCCCCCGCCCCCGTTTTGAGACAACGTGAAATGAATTGCTTTCTGATCTTCCAGCTTGACCACCAAGCCATGACATCGCTGGTTTGTCCGGTCCCAGCTGAAGCCTGGCAAGTTCTCAGATATCTTGATATTTGTCTTAACGTTGTTGATGGTGAGTTTAGTGCCCAGGGGAGCCATTTCTGCAGCCAAATTGACCCGTGGCCTGGTCTACTCACTGCCTTTCACCGTTCAAGAACAAAAATAGGGTGTAAACATCAGATATTGCACGTCTTCCACCCACAAGTGGCTCCCAGGGGCGTTCAAGAAAACCCAGTGAAAACCATAAGCACAATAAAGCGTTTGTAGATGCAGCACACGCCTCTGCTAACCTGAATGCCCAGGCGGGAAGCGGGCGGGCAGCCTGGGCTGGGGATTCAGGGTTCAAACCAAAGACTTGCAGGCAGGCAGGCGGACACGTGCCCCCACACAAACGTGCTGGGGGTGTTTATTCGCAGGCATATAAATCTCTACTGTGCCATCCGCTGTTTGGGGTGTCTTTGCTCACACCAGGCACATGTTAAACCTCAAAGGAAGAAACCTCTCTAAATCAAGGTCTGCCCGGGAGACCCCCCCGAGACAGCGAGCTCCCAAGGCTGTGCCCTAGGTCCCTGGCCCTGAGCCCAGACTATCCACATGCCTCTCCGCAGCCTGACTCCTGCTTTGTGTGCCTTGCAGTATCACCGTGAAGGATCTCAAGGCCGTGCTGCCGCAGGTCAACTACCGGGTGCCCAACATGCGGTTCCTGCGGGACAAACTCGTGGTAACAACCCTCCCTCGGTTTTCTTCCCCCAGCCTTCCTCCAACCCATTCCCCTTCACACCCTCCTGCCCCTTATCCCTTCTCGGGTGGAAGCAGCGGGTGGGATGGAGGAGGAGTAGAGCTGTCTTGAAATACCATCCGGGTCCTCAGAGAAGACCCTAAACTCCCCCTGGATCAATGTTTCCTGAGGATTTGAACCATCCTACAGATTTGAAGAGGGCTTTCCCACAACCATAGACTCCTATAAAGGGGTTTGACAAACCCATCAAAAGGGGTTGAGTTTATTCGGTCCTGCTGGCTTCTCCCCTTCCCTGCCTGCTCCTCTGCCTTGCTGTGTGCTTGGGGTACAGCTGGATAGAAATGCAACGAGCCTCCAGAGAAAGGTTTTCAAAGAGTCTCTCCAGAAGCAGCTGTGTTGTATTTTCTGCCCCGCTCTCGTGCTCCCTGCTCACATCGATCTGGGAACAGGATCTTACGGCCTGTGTCACCAGCTCTGCCTGCCTTTTCTCCTGCCAGGAAGTGGAAGCCAGGAACGAGATGTCCTTTTCTCACTTCACCCAATTCTACAAGAACCTGATGTTTGATGCTCAGAAATCGGTAAGAGGCCCGGACCTGCAGGGGCTCTGCCCGCCCTCTGCCTGCCGCTGCATCCAGATGTGAAGGCAGCCAGATGTGAAGCCAGGAATTTTGTCCCAGACACCCTGTGGGGTCTGGACCTGGCCAGTTTTAAGGGGTCACAAATGGTCACAGTAGGAGCTTCATGTAGGAAAAGGGGGTGACTTGAGAAAGTGTCCCCAGCCTGCAAATATCAGTGGGTGGCTCCGCTTGGAGGGGCCCTTGGAGGGCATGTTGTTGCCCATTTCCGTGAGCCATCATTTCATCGCGTGCCAATGGGTACGGCATATGGAGAAACAGCCTCTCTCAGCCAGAGGGTGCCCAAACAGGGACAGGCGCCGTGCATGGGAGATGGGAAAACCCTGGTGGGTTCATTAGAGGAGCCAGGGAGGGAAGGCAGCTGCTTTGCGGGGCATGGGCATCCTGCTGAGCCCTTTTGCCTGATGCGTGCCCAATGTCTCTGATGAAGTGCCCGTGCTCTCCCAGCCCCCGGCCTATTCCCAACTGTTTAACCAGCCTGTTTCACCCATTTCAGGTCATCGAGCAGCTGGAACTCTCCTTCCCCCTGCGGTGAGTACGAAGGCTTTTCACTGCCACCTTCCTCTCCCTCCCTGGGGCGATGAGATCCCCTGCCCTCCCAGGGCACTGGCCTTACAACCAACCTCATCCTTGCATGTGTGAGAGACACCCTGAGGAGACATCTCTTTACAAGCCCAGCCCCATCTGCCCCCCACGGCAGCACCCAGCACCACGGGGCTCAGCTGGACAGACTAAACTGGACATGAGGACTCTGCCTGTCCCTGCCCCTGCCCCTGTTTACACAGGCACTGGCAGTGAGGACCAGCCTGGCAGTGGAGCAAGTGTCTGGGATTCAATGAGTTGCCCTCACCTGCCCCATCCCTAGGAGACCATGGGCAGGATTGAACTCTCAGGTGTGTTACTATAACACTTGAGTAGCAACCGGGGTTTTACACTGGCCCGATATCACTGAGCTGCAGAGATGGGTGGGATGAAGCGCTGGGCACACCCAGCTTGCCTGACGGGCTCTCTGCACCCCCAGGAACGTCGACCGGCCGGAGCTGTGCCAGATTATGCTGTATGACTTCCAGAAGTTCCTGCTGTACGACCAGAAGGTACGTGCCCAAACAGACACCCGGCAACCCTTGTCCGGGGGGCGACAAGCCCTTCTCACCTGCTTGGGGGCACTGGCACTCTCCTCACTGCCACTGGCCAGAGATCAGAGTAAGCCTCGCCGCTGCCTTGAGACATGTGCAGCCTATAGCCATTGCCATCCAGTGGATCTTCAGGTCCACGTGTGGCATGAGTTTGGTGGTTCTCTCCCTCGCCCGATGGGCACTGACGGTGGCACATGAACCATCTCATCCCAATCTCAGCAGAGAAAATATGCCCAGCGCTCTCCAGGAAAGGTCAGTGGGAGAGGGTCACATTCCCTGCCACCACCTGAGCTCTGCAGAAAGCTGAAGCCGAACCGATCCAGACTAGAAAGAAGCTGCCCCGTGTTAGCAGGGACAGCACACAAGCAGGAGTAACTCAGGGAAAAGGGCAGTCCCCTGGGCTCCCAGTACACTTTATGCAACATATCCAGCTGCTATCGAATGCAAGTGGCACAAGCAGTCCCTTGCGTTTTCTCCTTCTGCCTCACAGCCGCTCCATGGCTCAGCTCCCAAGAAGGGGCCCTGAGCCAAACCCAAGGGTTAGGGCACTCTTCCAGAAAATGGGAGATAGGGGTTCAAACCCAGGCTGCCCATTTGTTAGACAAGTGCCTGCATCCCTCAACCACTGGGTGAGACCTCGCTGGGGCTGAGCCCTGCTCATCAGACTGGCGGGGCAGTCCTGGGTAGGGTCCTACCTTATGTCCCTGGGGTGCTGAAGCCACCTGTAACACGAAGTGTGGCTCTTGGGCCTTCAGGTCTGAGCCTTGACTGATATTCAAGCCTCTGGTGCAGCTCCTCTGATAACACTACCCTCCGCAATCCCTTCTCCAGGAGCCCTGGGCCAACGACATCGGCAAGGTGCGGGATTACATGTGTGGCTACCTCCGGGACCCCTGCAGTGACATTTCAGAGCCCTTCTTTCAGCTGGATGAGGTAGGTGGGTCTTTACCCAGCCCCGTGGTAGAAATTGTGGTGCTATTGCCAGACCTCATACTCCTACTTGGAAATGATGCCGGCTGGGGTAGGGAGAGGGTGTGTGTTGCACGTGCGTGTGAGTGTAAAGTCACAGGCAGCACACCTCTTTGGACTGGGGAGCAGCTTGTGCCAGGCCAGATCAGACCGTATAGTCTGGTATTGCAGCCTGACCCTCGCGTTAGGCTGGTGCATGGTGCTGCACATCTGGGAGACGACTTTCCTTCCTGCCCCTTGCAGAGGGATCTCTTTGTGCTCTGAAGCATGAGACTGGATTGTCCTCATTGAAGGGACACAACCACTGCTTTGCTATTTATTGATCCTAAGATCCTGCCAGAGCATGTGACCTTGCGCTGTCGCACATGGGAATGGCTGTAACAAAGGATGGGTCTGCGTCCCCCCTCCCAGCATGCACATCTAGGGAAGACCCCCTCCCAGACTCCCTGCCTCTGGCCCATCCCCAGCTGTTACACTGAAGTCACTAGACCATCTTCCCTGGCTCATCCTCAGCTCTTCTCCACCATCTTCACCCCATTTCTGTTAGTGCTTGGGCCCAGTGCCCCGTCTCCCAATCTTGCCTTGGACTGAATCCCTGCATCCAGGAGCACACCCCTGCGTCTGCGACTCTAATCAGCTTTCCTTCCCTCCCCAGTTCCTGACGTACCTGTTCTCCAAGGAGAACATGGTCATGGACTCCAAGTATGAGCGGGTGGTCCCAGAGGAGATGAACTACCCCCTGTCCCAGTACTGGATCTCCTCCTCCCACAACACGTAAGAGCCAGGCATCATCCCCGTCCGAAGGAGCCCCGGCTGGGTGGGGGGAAGCTAAAGCAGCCCTCACCCCCTCCACCCCTCCGCCAGCACTGGGGACCCTTGTCTCTAGCCTATGTGCTCCTGAAGGCCTCTGGCTTGGGTGTCGTATTGAGTAGAGGGGCAGGGGCTCTCTAGGAGAACATCTCTGCTTCTTCCATCTAGAGCATGGGATTCCTAGACTTTGGAAAATGAGACTTAAATATAGATCAGCTGCTTGCTGCTATTAATCCACCTGGTTCCAGTGAGTTCGGTAAGGCTAGGGCAGCATTCCCCAGGTGGCATGTAGCCCAGGGACTCCAAGGAAGTCATGATAACCAAGAGAGACCAGAGGGCACATGGGATCCAGCTTCCTCTCCTTGTCCAGGTGCTTGGTCACCTCTAGACACAGCTTGGCCCTTCAGTCCCCCACCTTATTCTCTTTGCAGGTATCTGACCGGGGACCAGTTCTCCAGCGAGTCCTCGCTGGAAGCCTACGCCCGCTGCCTGCGAATGGGCTGTCGCTGCATAGAGCGTGAGTGGCTTGATGCTGGCCAGGGGGCTGGGCTGAGAGATGCCCCCAGGGGCCACAAGCTTGGTCAGGCTGAGTCCTGGCTGCTGTTTAGCTGGGAGGCCTCTAAGGTACTCCTGGGAGTGGACCTGGAGATGCAGTAGGAAGCGCTGCTTCCTCTGAGCTAGCCCTGAAGCCCCAGTGCCACCAGCATCCACGTGACATGTGAAGCCAGGTCCCCGAGCTGTAAGGCTCCCCAGGCATTTCTACAAGCCTCAGTACCCTAACCCCCTTCAGTGAGGGGGGTCGTGCTGCTTCCCCACTTTCCAGCCCTGCACGTTGGCGCAGTGCCTCTGCACTGCATAACCACTGGCCGTGCCCCACACAAATGTGGCCCTCGGGGTGCTTGGCCTGCACATCCCATTGGGACCCGGTGTGCGGGAAGCATGCTCCAGGCACCATGGGCACCTAAGGGTTAACCAAGGGGGTGTCAGCTCCCACCAAGTGCCCATTGTCTGGCATGACACAGGAGTACCACAGCACCCCCTTCTGGCCAATGCAGATGCTGCACCCCTGGGCTCTAGGGGTGGTCATAGCCATCCCCTATGGTAGCCATGTCCCAGCCCCGTATGAACATGCAATGGGAGAAGGAGCACGTGCGTGACCGTGTTAACCCTTGAATTGTCTCTGCCCGCAGTGGACTGTTGGGACGGTCCGGATGACCTGCCAATCATCTACCACGGCCACACGCTCACCTCCAAGATCAAGTTCCTGGATGTCCTGCACACCATCAAAGAGCACGCCTTTGTGACCTCAGAGTAAGGGCCATCCCTTAGGGTTACTCACCTGGGGGTCTGTGTCACTCTTCATGAAGTCTGGAAAGAGTCCAGGAGAAAGCACCAAAAATGCTTAGGGACCGGGGAGACAAGACATACAAGGAAAGGCTAAAAGCAGGGTTACTGAGTCTGGGTTTGATAACAGTCTGCGAATCCCTGAAGGGCGATGACAGAAAAGATGGAGATGGGCTCCGAGTTCGTGTGATGCCCTTGGCCCCCAGCCCTGCCCTCGTTCAACCCCATGGGAGTTTTGCCCCTGACTGCGACAGGGCTTCAGACCATAGGTGGGCTCCTCTCTCGGCTGCCCCCCTGAGAGGTCTGCCCTGTCCTCCAGGTTCCCCATCATCCTCTCCATTGAGGACCACTGCAGCATCGTGCAGCAGAGGAACATGGCCTCCCACTTCAAGAAGGTCTTCGGGGACATGCTGCTCATCAAGCCAGTGGACATCAATGCAGACGAGCTGCCGTCGCCCACCCAGCTCAAGAAGAAAATCCTCATCAAGGTGCGGCACTAAGAGCCTGGGTCTCTTCCCTTCGCCCTGCATTGCAGACTGCACAGGGGGCTGTGTCCAATTTGGGCCCCCCACCACAGAAAGGATGTGATGTTATGATCCTAGGCAAGCAGGTGGTACCAGAGCTATAGCCTGGAAATTGCATCGCATAATGGGATGAACTTCCCCTGCCTCCAGCACTTCCGCCTGCCTGCTAAACCTCTAAGGGGCTTGGGAATATGCCATCCCCATGCAATTTAAACCATGGTCCCAGGCTCTCCTAGCTAAAGCAGCCAGCAATCAGGGAGAAAAACCCAGGACACCGTCCCAGATGATCCCCAGACCCCCGGGACAGGCGGGAGTTTGCTTCCCCTTGCTGCAGACAGGCAAAGCGGCAATGCTGATTGCAGGCCAGCTGGGGATAAAAGTCCTGTTTCGAGGAGGTACCTTTTAGTAGACCACCTAAGAAATAGCCACACAAAAAAAATTTTTTTCTGCAAGCTTTCGGACACACACGCCCTTCCTCAGGGCCAGGGAAAATTACAGATGGTAAAAAGTTCCCATAAGTAGAAAATAAACTTCATTTTTGCACAGAGGAAACTGAAGAGGAAGATGAAGCTGAAGCTTTTTTTTCAGTTTCTTAGTTGGTTTAATAAAAGGTATCATCTCTGAACCAAGAGTTTGAGAGTTTTGCAGTTCTTTTTTGTCTCAGCCCACCATGGCTACCAAATACATCCCTATTTCGAGGTGCAACCCCTGGGCTCGGGCCCTGTCAGTAATTTGCCTCTGCTTCGTTTTCGCTCCTGCTCCCCAGCACAAGAAACTGGTGGAAGGAAACCTCTACGAAGAAGTCTCCACTGCCAGTTACTCGGAGAACGACATCAGCAACTCCATCAAGAACGGCATCCTCTACCTCGAGGACCCCATCGACCACGTACGTGCCTCTCTCAACTCACTTCTTCTCTCAGCAGAGCGTGAGGGTGAAGAAGGGCACCTTCATCACCCGGGGAGCCCAGACCAGGGCTTGTAGGGAAGGATGTGGAGCAACCCCGCAAGGGGTTGGGGGTTTCCACCCCCCTGTGGGTCTCCAGCAAGGCTTGAGCTCAGGCACTGCTGTGGGAGCTGAAGGACTGCCTCCACTTCCCAGTAGCAGTACTAGGTTGTTATCCAGCACCAGGCCATTCTTGCAATCAGGGGGTGGTGACCTTCAGCCCTGGCTTGCTCCCGTCCCAGATGATCCCCAGACCCCCGGGACAGGCGGGAGTTTGCTTCCCCTTGCTGCAGACAGGCAAAGCGGCAATGCTGATTGCAGGCCAGCTGGGGATAAAAGTCCTGTTTCGAGGAGGTACCTTTTAGTAGACCACCTAAGAAATAGCCACACAAAAAAAATTTTTTTCTGCAAGCTTTCGGACACACACGCCCTTCCTCAGGGCCAGGGAAAATTACAGATGGTAAAAAGTTCCCATAAGTAGAAAATAAACTTCATTTTTGCACAGAGGAAACTGAAGAGGAAGATGAAGCTGAAGCTTTTTTTTCAGTTTCTTAGTTGGTTTAATAAAAGGTATCATCTCTGAACCAAGAGTTTGAGAGTTTTGCAGTTCTTTTTTGTCTCAGCCCACCATGGCTACCAAATACATCCCTATTTCGAGGTGCAACCCCTGGGCTCGGGCCCTGTCAGTAATTTGCCTCTGCTTCGTTTTCGCTCCTGCTCCCCAGCACAAGAAACTGGTGGAAGGAAACCTCTACGAAGAAGTCTCCACTGCCAGTTACTCGGAGAACGACATCAGCAACTCCATCAAGAACGGCATCCTCTACCTCGAGGACCCCATCGACCACGTACGTGCCTCTCTCAACTCACTTCTTCTCTCAGCAGAGCGTGAGGGTGAAGAAGGGCACCTTCATCACCCGGGGAGCCCAGACCAGGGCTTGTAGGGAAGGATGTGGAGCAACCCCGCAAGGGGTTGGGGGTTTCCACCCCCCTGTGGGTCTCCAGCAAGGCTTGAGCTCAGGCACTGCTGTGGGAGCTGAAGGACTGCCTCCACTTCCCAGTAGCAGTACTAGGTTGTTATCCAGCACCAGGCCATTCTTGCAATCAGGGGGTGGTGACCTTCAGCCCTGGCTTGCTCCCTCCTCAGGGTCGGGTCTAATGCTGCTTTCTCCTCGGCAGACCTGGAGCCCACATTACTTTGTCCTGACAAGCAACAAGATCTACTACTCGGAGGAGACATCGCGTTACCAGTTCAATGAGGATGAGGAGGAGGTGGAGCCGAAGGAGGTGGGTGCGGGGGGAGGAAGGCGTGTTCAGGATCGGGGCCGCGCGGGCGCGTAGCTGCGTGGCCCTTGTCTCTAGCTGAGCTCTCCAGTAAGCAGGGACAGACCGAGTCAGTGGCTGGAGCTGTCTTGGGGAGCAGCCCTGCCTTTTGGACCCAGAGCCGAAGCCCTGGCCACTGCCGGCCGTGCAGCGGCCCATGGCACTTCTCATGAGACATGGTGTTCGCCTCCACGTGCTGGTCATATTGCAACTGGGGCAATTCGCTGACTGCAGGTTGGGAGCCTCAGCGCTTGGGTTGCTTTTTGGGGCTCTGTCAAAGCGTCACTGTTCCCCCCACTTCCCAGGGGACTTAGGACCGTGGCACTCAACGCGTTGCCTGTCTCTGCGTCTCTCCTTCTTGTCTCTCTCCGGTCTCCCCGTCACCCCAAACCTGTCCATCTCCTCCCCTCTCCAGGAGTTCAACAACAATGAGCTGCACTTTACGGAGAAGTGGTTTCACGGGAAGCTGGGCGGGGGGCGCGATGGGCGCCAGATCGCCGAGAAGCTGCTGCACGAGTACTGCACCGAGACAGGCGGGAAGGACGGCACCTTCCTGGTGCGGGAGAGTGAGACCTTCGTGGGGGACTACACCCTCTCCTTCTGGTAGGCCCCTCATGCCCGATCGCCGTGACCCCGGCTCCCGTCACTATAGCGGGGCACAGGGGCTTAGGGGATTGAGGACTTTCTCTCCTCCAGCTCCTACCCAGGGTGCCCTAAAGCCCGTAATCTCCCTCCATCCTAGCACGGTCCCAAGCGAGAGCAGTGCCTGGATGCTCTGGGATCGGGATCGGGATTGGGACCGTCGCTGCACCCTGTGTTTGTGCAGCGCCTAGCACAGAGGGGTCCTGCTCCAGCCTGACAGCTGTGTGATAAACTATCAACAGCAACCAATAACGATCCCTGTCAGAGGCGAGAAAACCTTAGCCAGCTCTGAGCCCATGGAAATAACCACAGATCTAGACATTCATCAGCTGGGAGCCAGCTGGGGCCTCCCGTACCAAAAGCACCAGATCCCATCGCTGGGGTTAAAAAACCTATTATTAGCTGTAAGTCACTGGCTGCTGCCATCGCTGTGACCTGCCGCAGAGGGCAACATGATCCCACGGGCTAGGGCTGTGGGCACACACGGTGATTCCTGTGGGATAATTTACCCCAGAGCTTGCTCCTGCATTAGGAGTGGATGCACAGCCAGCTCTCCCCTAATGTAGGTGTGATTGCAGGGTGGCCACGGGGCGGCAGGGAGCCAGATTGCATTGCAAACCAAGGGTCTTGTTACACATTGCGCTTTCAGCTTCTCCAATGCTGATCGGCTTTAGCGTTAGTGCAAGTTCGGTGCAGTTAGACACTTGGTCTGCACAGCTGTGACTTGCCACTCGAGGGCTGGTGAGCAGGGGCTAGGCTAGGAGATATCGCTGTGAGTTGTCCACATGGAGCAGGAGAGGCACTGCATCCTGGGATGCTGGAGGACTGCAATTTGGGTGGCTTATCTCTGGGGAGAGGAACATGGATCAGAGATAAACCTACCCTTGCGTGGCATCACTTTAAGATGCCTAAAGGGTGCTTAAAACTAGTTCACACCTCTGAATGTCTCCTGCCACCATCCCCTGGGCACCGCTGGCTATGGACGTCTCTCCCCGCTGCAGGAGGTCCAACCGGGTCCAGCACTGCCGCATTCACTCCCGGCAGGAGGCCGGCACCACCAAGTTCTACCTGACGGACAACCTGGTGTTCGACAGCCTGTACAGCCTCATCTGCCATTACCGCGAGGTGCCGCTGCGCTGCAACGAGTTCGAGATGCGGCTCACGGACCCCGTGCCCCAGCCCAACGCTCACGAGAGCAAAGAGTGAGAGTTTCCCCCACGGCTGCCCTGCTCTTCAGTGCTCTCCTGTCCCCATCCCCCTGGCCCTCATGGTCCTTGTGAAGCATCTCCTGTCCTGCCTCTCCTCCCTGCTGCTCCCATTCCTCCTTGTTCTAGACCTATCCTAGAGGAATTAGAAAAGGCCCCAAGAAGGGTAACCAAAATGATCAGGGGCCTGGAGCAGCTGCCAGGCCAGGAAAGAAGGCTGAGAGGGGATAGGACAGAGGTTTATAAAGTGGATTTATAAAAAAAAGGTTTATAAAAGGGTTTGGACCAAGCAATCAGGGAACTTGTTCACAAAGTCCCAGAACACTAGAACTAGGAGGCACCTGGCAAACGTAGGTGACAGATTCAAAATGAACAAGAGAAAGGACTCTTTTATGCAGTATGCAGTTACGGGTGAGATTCATTGCCACAGGGGTGGTGGAGGCAGCTAGCACAGTCAGGGTCAACAAGGGACGGGGTACCTTCATGGGTGATGAATGGCTGTTGCAGAGAATGGTTGGAGGTGTTTCCTCTGGCAGCTGTCAATCAGTAAATATTGGATGTCAAAGTGGGTATTGAATAGGGGACAGATCACATGTGCACACACATTGCATGCACATGCACACACATACACTCACATATATGCACATACACATGTGTGCATGCACACATGTGCACACCCATACTTGCAGACAAGGTTCTTTGGGTAAATGTGATATATTTTTATTAGACCAACTGAATAGTTGGAAAACTTGTTCTTTGCAAGCTTTCAGGCACAAACACCCTTCTTTGGTCATTGGAGAGAGTCTGCCTGCTCACACATACTTGCACACACACCTGCACAAACACAGCGGCACATGCAATAGAGCAGGCCTGACTCCCTTGAGGAGGAGGAAGTGCTGCACACACACACACATACAGGTGCGCGCACGCATGCACATACATCTCCGACACACATGCACCCTTAGCCAAGGCTTTGTGCACCTAGCGTGTCTCTAGGAAGTGGAGTATCAGAGCCGGTTTGCCCTGCTCCCAGCCTCAGCCTCTTTGTCGGCGCTCAACAGGATTCATGGCTGGAGCCCGTGCAGAGCTTAACGTGCGGGTCCTGCCCTCTGCTCTTCCCCGGCCCAGGTGGTACCACGCCAGCCTGACCCGCCTGCAAGCCGAGCACATGCTGATGCGGGTGCCCCGAGACGGAGCCTTCCTGGTGCGCAAGCGCAGTGAACCCAGCTCCTATGCCATCTCCTTCCGGTGAGTGTCCCCCCAGGACCCCAGGCACCCACGGACCCAGCCAACTGGCTCATTGCTGGGCACAGGGCAGAGAAGCACCCAGCTTTTCCTTCTGTGTCCCAGGGCTGCTGGGAACTTGTCCTTCCAGGATGCTCACCCCTCTGTGTCCTGGCAGCATTTCCCATGGGGCAGGTACCATTGGAACCACCCCGAGATGCCTCTCTAGGCTTCTTCGCCCTGCAGCGCTCCGCACTGCTGCTGTGCATCATTACACAGCGGGTTGGAACCACCCCAAGATGCCCCTCTAGGCTTCTTCGCTCTGCAGCGCTCTGCACTGCTGCTGTGCATCATTACAGAGGCAGCTGCATTTCTGCGGCAAGCAGAGCGACCCTCTTCCCAGTTTGCAAGACCCCCAAGAGGACGTACCCCACCGCCAAGCTCACCCCTAACCCCTGTGCATCCCGTCCCAGGCTTAAACCCTCTGGGTTGTGTTGCCAACAGGGCAGAAGGCAAGATCAA
Source organism: Alligator sinensis (assembly GCF_000455745.1). Classification (NCBI taxonomy): domain Eukaryota; kingdom Metazoa; phylum Chordata; order Crocodylia; family Alligatoridae; genus Alligator; species Alligator sinensis. Next base: position 1,059,746 of record NW_005842480.1, read on the forward strand.
GCACTGCCGCATCCAGCAGGAAGGCCGCCTCTTCATGCTGGGCAGCTCGGCCGAGTTCGAGAGCCTGGTGGACCTGGTGAGCTACTACGAGAAGCACCCGCTGTACCGCAAGATGAAGCTCCGCTACCCCATCAATGAGGAGACACTCGAGAAGATGGGCACTGCCGTGAGTATGGGGCCAGGGGACATGAGAGGGGCATTGCAGGCAGGACAAGGCTGGGCTCTGCCGTGGCTATGGGCATGGGTGGATCTAGCATTGTAAAAAGGGGGGTGCACATGGTGAGGTGCATCATATATAAACCAACACCTACTTTTCTCCAGTTACAACTACACGAGAAGCTGTATTACTAGGCCGGGGGGGCTAGGGCTGCATGATTCAGTTGACTCCCTCGGCATGACTAGAAATGCCGCTGTCACTGCCAAGCTTGGGTTTTAAATTTTGGGTGGAGCAGGGATCAAAGGGTGGTTCGAGTGCACCAGTGTGCCTCCCCCATATCAGCCCCTGGACGTGGGTCCCCACAGGAGCGATAGGAAGGAGGCAACCTGGCCTCTAGCCCACAGACTTTGCTTGAGCGCAGCCCCGCTGCTGAGACGTGTCCCAGAGATGCAGCAGACTGGGGACAAGAGGGGCTGGGCTGCAAATGTGGGTCTGAATGGTGCTGCGTGCACCAACCTGGACACAGAGCAGTGCCGGGCGTGCACCCACAAGCACAACCCAAAGAGAGAGCAAGTGTGCCGTGCTGTCACGTGCCACCTTCAGCTGGGTCTTCGGGGCCATATGCCCTTCAGTGTCTGCAATAGAGGAGCAGTGCGAGGGGGGAAGGACATGGCTGACCCCTCACCACTAGGCCAGGGGTATACAAACCAGCTGCCGCTGCTCCCCCATGATAGGACATGGCTTTCCCTGCCTTGCATGCCACGTGGCTCCATTTGGGAACCTCCATCCCACCCTAGTCTCCTCTTCTCCAGTGGAGATGCTCTCAGGTCTCTTCCCCCAGCCCCAGAATAGGGCAAGGGGGAAGCTGGGGACCGCCTGCCCGCTTAACAGTGCTGCCTGGCCTTGCAGGAGCTGGACTACGGAGCCCTGTATGAGGTGCGGACCCCTCACTTCTACGTGGAGGCCAACAAGATGCCAATGGCCAGGGTAAGAGAGTGCCGGCTGGAGTCTGATAATGTAAAGACAAGGGGGCACCAGGCTGCAAGTGTGAAGCAAGCACAAGGAAATACGTTTTCACGCAGCACGTCATTCACCCGTGGAACTCCCTGCCGCTGGATGCGGTGGAGGCCACGGGTGGGTTCAGAAAGGGATGGAGCAAGTGGATGCAGGCGGGGTGCAGCACAGGCTGTCAAGCATTTTCCAAGACACTTTTATACTTCTGACTTCTGTCCTCAGACAGACCAGCCCTTCAACTGAGCCCAGCCAGGGGAAGGCTGGGCCAAAAGGGAGCTCTCTTCTGGGAAATTACAGAAGTTTGGAGCTAATACCTCCAGGGTGGTAAGGGCAACCATTAACGGACATAGCTAGCTGTGTTTGCCTGAAGTTGAGAAGACAGGGCAAATTTGCACCATATAGACTAACTAACCAAAGTGTGTATATGTGTGAATGTGTGATAAATATATGTGTGTGGGGGGTATGTATATACCGCACAAGCTTTTGTGAGCTGAAGCTCACTTTGTCAGACCACTGGCATTTTAATTGCTCACATAAATGGTCACCCAGTAAGACTATGAGGATACCCCCCGGGCCCATGCTGTCAAGGACTGCCCCGCTGCCAGTCCGAGGGGCATGTGAGTTGTTACGGCCATGGGCTCGAGAGCAGTGTCTTGTAGCTCCCCAATCAGACTGCATTGTGCTAGGGGCTGTACAAGCACAGGATGGAGAGGTGGCCCCTGCCTCAAACATCTGAGTGTAAGACAGAAGGCAGCTGATGGTGGGGTACAAAGAAGTGATGAGGCTTAGCATGATTGGCGTGAATGATTACAGTGACAGTGTGACTACAGCACATATAGAGATACTTGTGGCCAGGGCTGTCCAGGACCATCCCATCTATTCTCCTCTACAAGCACTGTTTACATGGGGCTGGATGCCATGGGACAGGGACCTGCCTTGCAGTCCTTTGCAAGCTACCCCTTGCAACTCCCACCCCAAGAGCACTGGGGGATGCCTAGTGATGCCAGCATGTGTCTCTGCTCTTGCCTAGTGCACGGTGAAGGCCCTGTACGACTACAAGGCGCAGCGGGAAGACGAGCTCTCCTTCTGCAAACAGGCCATCATCCACAATGTGGACAAGCAGGACGGAGGCTGGTGAGTCCCTGCTCCTCAGGCTGCTTTCAGCTGATGCCTAGAGTGACCTGAGAAAGCCCAGTGCCAGGGGCTGGCTCCTCTCCTGACCCTGTCCTGCATAACGAATGAAAGGGGCATCCCTCATCCCATCGGGGCATGTCAGAGCATTGCAATCTTGGTGGCTAGGGGGGTCATGCATCGTCTTAGCCCCTGGCCTGATTGAGGGGATGGCTCAGAGACAAGTGGAGAGGTGAAGGCTTGCAGTAGCACACCTCGTTGGACATGCAGAAAGGATGTGGACACATTGGAGAGAGTCCAATGGAGGGAAATGAAAATGGTTGTGGGCTGGGGGACAGGACTGGTGAGGAGAGGCTGAGGGAAGTGGGCTGATTGAGTCTGCAGAAGAGAAGACCGAGGGGGATTGAATAGCAGCCTTCAGCTCCCTGCAGGGGGGCTGCAAAGAGGATGGAGCTGGGCTGTTCTTAGTGGGGGCAGATAGCAGGACAAGGAGCAATGGGCTCAAGCTGCAGCAAGGGAAGTTGAGGTTGGATATTGGGAAACTTTTCTCACGGGAAGCATAGTAAAGCACTGGAAGAGGTTACCCAGAGGGGTGGTGGACTCTCCATCCTTGGAGATTTTGAAGACCTGGGTAGACAAAGCCTTGGCTGGGATGATGTAGTTGGGGCTGGTCCTGCTTGGAGCAGGGGTTGGACTAGATGTGACCTCCTGAGGTCCCGTCAACCCTCATTTTCTATGACACCATGCCCGTGTCTGCCTGCCCTAGGAAGAAGGTCCCATGTCCTGGTCTTGTGTAGCAGGGACCTGTAGCTATAGCCCCAGCCCGCAGCTGCACGGGGGGGTGGCTGCTGTCCTTGTCTGGCCTGCAAGTGCTGCTGAGATGTGGTTTAACGGCTCCTTTTCTGTCCCCCTGTTCCAACCATTCCCTCGCCATTGCGTGCAGCGTGAACACCCCTAACGCCCCTGAGTCAGTCTGCTTGCCTTGTTCCTGTGACCCTTTGCAGGTGGCGAGGAGACTACGGGGGCAAGAAGCAGCTCTGGTTCCCAGCCAACTATGTGGAGGAGATGCTGAACACGCAAGCGCCGGAGCAGGATGAGGCTGTGAGTGCGAAACCCTCATGCCGGCTCCATTCCCAAGCCCCAGGCTGCAGTGGGAGAGACCCCCTCAGCTGTCCTGAACACGAGAGGTTAATTGTGTGCCTTTGTGGAAGGGAGATAACCCAGCTGTATAGGTAACCCCACCACTTCTGGGGCCACAAGGCCCCACTTTAAGGCCACGCTGGGGGGAAAAAGACCTCCCTGGTGTCAGTTTTAAACTTACTACTTACTACTTTCATGCTGTGACCCCTCGTTCTTGTCTGGTGGGAGAAGGCAATAATAAATCCCTATTGCTTTCTCTTTGCTATTTAGTATTTTGGAAACCCTGCTCGTGTTCCCCTTCAAGCAAATCTTTTCTAAACCGGGCTCATTAGTCTCTCCTCCTAGGGAAGACCCCCCATGCCACTCATCATCCTTGCTGCCCTTCTCTGCACCTTCTCCAGTTCTTCTATCTCCTTTTGGAGGTGCAGGGACCAGAGCTGGGTGCAGGGTCCCAGGTGTGGCTGCACTATGGGTTTATAAAGGGGCATTGGGATGGGAGGGTTAGAATAGCCCTAATTCTAGCGACTGTTGCCACCTGTCCTCACTGCCCCGTGCTCTGAGCTACTGCAGATAGAGCAATAGCAGAAAGCAGACATCTCTAGGTGACTGTCCTTTCCTCTGTCCCTCGCTTCCAGTCAGCAGAAAACAGCCCCTTGGGGAATTTCCTGAAAGGCTTCATTGACGTCCCGTCCTGCCACGTAGGTGAGTGTCTGCGGCCGTGGCTGGAGGAGCGGGTAGATCGCATGTGCCTCTTTGGGAGGAAGCATTGAACCACAGGTAGGGTCAGGGGGTAGAAGCCTCTTCTGTCCGTGTGCCCTGGGAAGATATACTGCGAGTTGCTCGGTCAGACAGGGGGGCGAACTCCTCTCCCAGGTTGGGAATCGGGATGCTCACATGCAATGAGGTCTGGTAGTTCTCAGCCCATCTCCTCCTGGTACAGCGAGCCCCGCTGGGTTCCCGTTAGCAGGGGTGTAGGATCCCCCTAAAGCGAGGTCAGTAGGAAATGCCTGTGTCGTTCCCACCAGAGCAGGTCCCCACCTAGCCAGGTGATGGCTGGCAGAAATCACGCTCCTCCTCACTGCCCTGTGCCTGTCTAGACTCCACTGTAAGGCCCTGTAAGGCTGAGGCTCTCCCAACTCATTGCATGTGTGGGCCCAGCCAGCCACGGGCCCACCTGCCTGCAAACAAGCAGCCGTTTTGTTGCTCCAGCTTGGCGTGAAATGGGGCTGGGGGTTGAGAGCCATGCCGGGCCTGGCTTTTCGGAGTGGCCTTTGCTTTGGCCGTGCAGCAGGAGGTGCTGAAAGCCCAGGGCACCCGCCTGGCAGTCCAGAGGCTGCAGCGCTGACCCTGTGCGAGTGCAGGGAGGAAGATGAGCAGGCTGCCTCCGTGCTGGGGCCCAGAGCTGGACCGGCTGGTCTTGCAGGGGCTGGTCATGAAGCATCATGAGCTCTCAGCCCCACAGAAGGCAGAGGGCAGTAAGGGAGCTCAAGACCCCATGAGATGCAGGTTGGAAAGCCGCATCCCTTCTGGCTTAGCTGAGTAGCAGGAAGATCGGGTGATGAGGCTTGTGCTCTCTGCTCCCTGTTTGCACGTGACTTCTCTTAGAAGATGAGCCACCCACGCTCGCTTGCTCCAGCCGTGCCCAGGGGAGTCCAGCAGCCAGTCCAGCCCCTGGCTGTAGGTGAAGCCCCGGGGAGAGAAGCCATCCCCACCATGCCCCTGCCCCTAGCAGGTTGGAGAGCAGGCTCGTTGAGGTCTCCTTTGCTCCACAGAGCCATCCGTTGGGAATCTCTTCAAGTAAAGCCCCCCTCTGATGTCCTTATAGTTATCTCCAAAGACGGGAGGAGCTCCAAACCATTTGTCTTCACCATCCATTCCCAGCAGATGTCCCACCCGTCCCAGTCGCTGGACGTGGCCGCCGACACGCAGGAGGAACTCAACGACTGGGTGGCCAAGATCCGGGAGGCCACACAAAACGCAGATGCCAGGGTGAGCGGAGGGAGCCGCGGGCCTGGCACCCCAGGGCTCTTTGCCGGCACTGGGAGAGGGGCCCTCGGGAGAGGAAAGACCAAGGTCTCTGGGCCCCGCTTTGGAGGTGCCTTGATGCCTGGGACCCCCAAAGGCAGAGCGTTACCCCTTGGGGTCCGGGTGAGGTGGAGCTCCGCTCTCATGCTCCAGCCTACCTTGAAGCACAGGGCCAAGACCCAGGGAGCCAATCACCCAATTTGGGGTCAGAAAGAAATTTACCCTCCTGGTCAGACTGGTATGGACTGGGGGGGGATTGCCTTCCTCTGTAGCAGCAGGATGCAGCCTCTGCCTAGGATCTCTGGAGTATATATTGCTTTCACAATGATGAAGGGGGGATTGTGCCCAAAAGCTGGCAATTATTTGCAAAAATCTAGTTGATCTAATAAAAGGTATCACCTCTACCACGAGTCCCTATTAACACCCCTTGCAGCCTCAGGACATTGGCGGCTGCAATCCCCCTGCTTTACTTATAGCAGGATCAGGTGTGATGTCTGGTGCTGCGTCAGGGGTGACTGTGCCGTGTTGCTATGAGTTTAGATGATGGTTTGTCTGGGACGGTTTGGGCAGGACTGATCCTGCCTCAGGCAGGGGTTGGACTGGACGTAACCTGTGCAGGTCCCTTCCAGCCCCTCTGCTCTAGGATGCTATGATGTACCCAGCATTTGAGGGACACGGTCCTTGCACCCACCCTGTAAAGCCAATTGCACCAATTGCAACCCCTTTCACCCCTACTCTGGAGCACGACCCATGAAAACTGAAGTTTCCAGCATGCAGGGCTCCACCTGAGTGGCCCACTGGCCCCTCGGGGTGCTTGTAGTCTTGGTGAGATGTGGGTCTGCCTGGAAGGGAGAGGGCCTGTCCGCATGGGGCATGCATGTGTTTCACTTGGACCATAGTGAGCATGCCCCAAAGTGAGAATGTGCTGTGAGCAGTCTCGCAGCAAGGATTGCTACCACCTCCCAAGCCGGGTCTTGACAGGACAAAAAGCAATGGGCTCAAGTTGCAGCAAGGGAGGTTGAGGTTAAATATTAGGAAAAACCTTCTCATGAGGAGGGTGGTAGAGCACTGGAACAGGTTACCCAGAGAGGTGGTGGCATCTCCATCCTTGGAGGTGTTTAAGGCCCAGGTAGACCATGCCTTGGCTGGGATGATGCAGTTGGGACTGGTCCTGCTTGAAGCAGGGGGTTGGACTAGATGTGACCTCCTCAGCTCCCTTCCAGCCCTCGTTGTCTGTGATTCTGCGATTCCAGGAATCTGGAGCTACTCCTCGCTTTGCTACAATACTGTAAGAGCTCACTTAGCCCATGTTACCCTGACTGAACATGCAGATGCTCCAATTTTGAGTGCATTTAACATGTGCTAAGTGTCTTGTGCAGCCTGTGGGTCACGAGACCCCATCCTCCCAGCAAAGTATCCCAGGGGGGAGCAGGTGGGGGAAGGGGGCTGCCATGTGATGCCAGCAATGCCTTCCAGCATGGCCTGGGAGTGTCACTGTGGCCACTGCAAGGTCCAAGCAGTGACTTGAGCTCCTGTCTTCCTTTGTGCAGATGCAAGAGGGGAAGATCATGGAGCGGAGAAAGAAGATCGCACTGGAGCTCTCCGAGCTGGTCGTCTATTGCCGCCCGGTGCCCTTTGATGAAGAGAGTAAGGTCCTAGCAGCAGCCGTGTCCCTACCCAAACTCTCCGGGGGTGCTGAGTCTGCTTGGAAGGGCACAGGCCTTGGGAAGACCCTTCCCCATGCCCTCCCAGCTTTCCCAGTCCCAGCCCCGTTGACCTGCCGCCTCCAGCCAGCTGCAGCTCTCTGCTCCTGGGCTGAGCGAGAGGTGGGTGGGCAAAGGATGCTGGAGGAGAGCCCTGAGTTTAGGCAGAAGCAGCTCATGCAGGGGGCTACCTGAAGCCCCCTCCCCACATGCCTGCCCCAGCCAGGCCAGGCCCTGATGCTCCCTGCAGGGGTTAGGGTCCCCGCCCCAGCCTGCACTGACCTCCCTGCTGTCCTTGCAGAGATCGGCACGGACAAGGCCTGCTACCGGGACATGTCCTCCTTCCCCGAGACCAAGGCGGAGAAGTACGCCAACCGCAGCAAGGGCAAGAAGTTCCTGCAGTACAACCGGCGCCAGCTCAGTCGCATCTACCCCAAAGGGCAGCGCCTGGACTCCTCCAACTATGACCCACTGCCCATGTGGATCTGCGGCAGCCAGCTTGTGGCCCTCAACTTCCAAACCCCCGGTAATCCCATCACTATTCCTAGGGTGGGGGCTCTCTAAGCCGTGTCCCAGCTGTCCCGGGCAATGGGAGACCCGTCCCTTCCTAGGGAGACAATCCTGCAGCTGAAGTGCTCTCCCATGTGGAGCCCCTTCCTCTGCAGGATGAAGACCTTCCCGGCACTGAGTGCTCCCGCATTGCATCTCCTAGCTGTGATCCCACAGGAAAGATCTGGGAGACATTGCAGACAGTTTGCTGAAAACATCAGCTCAGGGCTCAGCACCTGTCAAAAAAGGCAAATGCCATGTTAGGGATTAAAAAGAGAATAGTGAACAAAATGGCAAGTATCATCATGCCCCTTTGTAAACCCATGGGGCATCCACACCCAGCCCAGGTCCCTGCGCCTCCAAAAGGAGACAGAAGAACTAGAGAAGGGCAGCAAGGATGATGAGCGCTACAGAGGGGCTTCCCAAGGGGGGGAGAGTAATGAGGCCAGGTCTGCTCCATTTTGAAAAGAGATGATTGATCGGGGGCATGAGAAGGGTTTCCAACATCCTAAATGGTGACGAGGAAGCAATAGGGACGTATTACTGCCTGTCTCTCACCAGACAAGAACGAGGGGTCACAACATGGGACGAGTAAGTCGTAAGTTTAAAACTGACACCAAGAGGTTCTTATCCCCGCAGCGCAGCATTCGCGGCTGGGACTCGTGGCCACCGGAGGTGGTGGAAGCTGAGAGTTTGGTCAAGTTTGCAAAGGAACTGGACATGTGCTCGGAGGGAAAGGGCATCAGGAGCTATGGAGCATGGGAGTGGGGGGCACGGCCTCTGCATCAGACCTGCTGATCAATGCTGGAGGCTGCAAGGGAGAGAGGAACAGGGGAAAAACCCCAGTTAGACCCAGTTACTGTCCCTCCAGGCTCCGCTCCCTGCCCCCGTGTGACACAGGAGACCGGACAAGACACATCTAGGGTGTGACCCAGTCCGTGGTGGCTCTTATGTTCCTTGCAGACAAGCCAATGCAGCTGAACCAGGCCCTGTTCATGCTGGGGGGCCGCAGCGGCTACGTCCTGCAGCCAGACATCATGCGGGATGAGATGTTCGACCCCTTTGACAAGAACAGCCTGAAGATCGTGGAGCCCATCACCGTGCAGCTCCAGGCAAGGCAGACACTGGTTTATGGGGGGGCAAGGAGGCCTGTGGGGGTGTGAGCCGCGAGACCCGCATCTCCTATTTGCACGGCCCAGCCCACCTCTCTGATATAGCAGCACAGCCCTGTGGTCAGCGGGCTTGGGGGGTAACAGAGGGCAGAGCCAGTGAATGGGACCTGGGCACAGATGCGTCCTTCAGAGTGGCGGCCGCTCCTCCAGGACAGACCATGGACCCTGCTCTGGGACCAGGGCAGAGGGAATCCCTGCTCGTTATTAGCGGTATAGGGTCTCTGCCACACAGCTGAGCTGCTCTGACTCTGTCCCATGAATGCACACGTGCGTGCACACACACCCCTACTGCCTTTCCACCATCACGTGCACAGCCCCTGCTCACCTGCCTGCGGAAGGAGAGTCCTTTATTACAGTGACTCAGGGCAAGACCATGACCTCCAAAGCTGTGAGGTATGAGCCAGTCGAGCCCCGGACGTCCTTCCAGGGGCCTCAGCTCCGTGCCAAAGAGTTTCTGCTGCCCAAAGTAACGAGAAGAGATGTGCAATGAGGCGGGGGCTGGAGCTGGGGGCAGGGGGTGCATCCAGTGCCTGGCGCCACTGCAGAAAAGGCTCCCTCCGTGTCCCAAAATGTTGGGAAGACTTTTCCCCAGGGGCCCCCGGCACTGGATCCTGGCCTGGAGACCCGTGGGGATTGCCCCACTCCCCTTCCCCAGGCGGGCACTGCCCAGCCTCTGCTGTCCCTGTCCCAGCCAAAGCCCACGCTGTCTCGGCCACACATGCCTCACCTGGGGGGCTGGTGGAACAAGAGGCCCTTGGAGAGGAGAAGCAGAGCTGGTCCTGGGTTCCCGGGGACCCCTCTCACCTGCCCTGACCTCCCTCCTCCTCTTTGCCCCAGATCCTGGGCGCCCGGCACCTCCCCAAGAACGGCCGGAGCATCGTGTGCCCCTTCGTGGAGGTGGAGGTCTGTGGCTCCGAGTATGACAACAGCAAGAACAAGACGGACGTCGTCGGTGAGCGGCAGGGGGTCCCCGTGGGCTTTGCGAGGGGCAGTGCTAGGGCCCCCTGTGCTCCCCCGGACAGGCAGGAGCTCAGCAGGTCCCTGCAGGGCTGGGGCTGCGCTAGCTGTAGTGTAAGGGCCAGAGACTCGCCCAGGCAATCGGGCTCGCTCTGGGGCTTCCCCCTGCCACAAACTGCCCGTGGCCCCCCACCTCCCCTGTGCACCCCTCAGCTTGCCCCCCTCAGCACCGCAGACAGCAGGGCTCCTGCCCAGGAGCTCTTGGGGCTGGGATGGTCTACCAGAGGGTGTGTGCATCCCCTGGCCCTCGGTGGTACATCTGACTCATACCATGCCTCAGTTTCCACATCTCTGAAATGGGGATAATGGCTCCATGGCTGACCAGGCTCCCAGGGTGGGGTACAATGGTTAATTTGTCTGTCTCTCTCGCTCTCCGGCCCCTCACCCTTCTCCCCTCGCCCCCCAGCGGATAACGGGCTCAACCCCGTGTGGCTCTTCAAGCAGTTCGTCTTCGACATCAACAACCCCGAGTTTGCCTTCCTGCGCTTCGTGGTGTATGAGGAGGACATGTTCAGCGATCCCAACTTCCTGGCGCAGGCCACCTTCCCCGTCAAGGGCCTCAAAACAGGTAGAGGCACCCCCCAGCACCCCCATGTCCCCCCAGGAGCCTGCCGACACCAGTCAGCTCTGCATGAGCTTCCCCTCCCTGCGGGACCTCCTTGTTCAGCCCAAAGTCCTTGCCCCTAGACCTGCCCCCTCCCCACTGCCATCCCAGGCACCCTGGCCTGCCCCATGCCTGTGACTGGGGCACGCACGTGTGCAAATATGAGGTGTGAGCACCTGGGGTTGCCAATATGGGCAAGCATGCATGCATGTGAGAGCTTGCACTAGCGTGAGGCCGTGCTTGGCACACACGTGCAATGGGGGGCAGGAGCAGAGATGGGGGGCTGCACCGAGCTGGCCAGGCTCCTACTGCACCGGTGCTCTTGCAGGCTACAGGTCGGTGCCCCTGAAGAACAGCTACACCGAGGACCTGGAGCTCTCCTCCCTGCTCGTCCACATCGAGATCGTCAATGCTAAGGTGAGTGCCCCGGGACGCGGCACACGGCAGGGAGGCGCTGGCTGCCCCCAGCACCTGCTGGGCCCCCGTCACTCGTCTCCGACGTCCTTTAGCCAGACTGGAATCGCAGGACAGCCAGGCTGGGAGGGCTCTTGGGAGGTCGCAGCTTGTCCAGGCCCCTTCAGGAAGCAGGATCCTCCCTGTCTGCTTGTCCACCCTGCTCTGAAAAACACTGGGAACTGCCCTCTTATGCAGCTATCAGGTAGAGTGCCTGGCATCCAAAACAGCCCACCCTAGACCCACTGTGTCCTTGCCCAAGGCCTTGCCTTCACTGTGCCTCAGTTTCCATGTCTCTAAAATGGGCGTAATGGCTCAATTGTTAACAAGGCTCACAGGGTGGGGTGCAAGGGTTGATTCAAGTGCGCTGGCAGGAAAAGGCCATTAGCTGGAGGGGTCACTTGGGACCAGGACACCAATCCCTGTCTTTGAGGCTGCACTGTAATGGGCAAACTCCTGTCACTCTGCCACTACGGTGACGCTGAAAGCAGGTCTCTGGGGCTGGAGGAAGGGGCACGCTCTTGGCACCAGGACCCCAGCTCTGTGCCCTGCTCAGGTCTCTTCCCCGGGGTAGGAGGTGAGGGCAGGCCGGGTCTGCACCGGCTCCTGCTGTACCCATCTCTATGTCTCTGCGCGGCAGGAGGAAGACGACGAGAACCTGTACTCCTCCATCCAGCAGCTGCGCGACCGCGCCAACGAGCTCTCCAACCAGGTGTCCAGCTTCGAGCGCAGCAACAACTGCGACTCCCGCTACCAGCAGCGGCTGGACGAGTTGCGGGCGGCCCAGGAGCGGCTCATGGAGCTGACCGAAGTGCGCAACCGGAAGTGAGTCCCACGGGGTCTCTAGTGGACTCCCACCCACCAGGCTCGAACCCGGCCCCTCCCACGCTGGCCTGCACGTCTTAACCAAGCCCTCTGTGGTGCCAGTAGTAGGGCTTTTATCCATGCCTTAGACCAGACGCTGCAGGCAGCGTAATCCCACAGGCTCTGAGACCAGAAGTGTCCCCTTTCTGCAGTGATAATCATAGCGGGGCTGGAAGATCACATCTAGCCCACCCCCGGCCTGAGGCAAGATCGGCCCTGTCCAAACCCCCCCAGACAAACCCATCATCTAACGTCTTAGCAAAACCATGCAGTCAGCCCCAACACAACGCAGGACATCACACCCAAACCTGCTGCAGGTAAAGCAGGGGGGA
>NW_005842480.1:1071916-1075293 GCF_000455745.1 Alligator sinensis
TTAATGGCCTTCCTGCTCTAACAGGGACGTTTTTTCCTGGTCTCCAACCTACACCTACCTTACTGCAACTTCAAGCCACTGATAAATCCCAGCACGCTGGAAAACGTCTGCCCCAGCTGTCTCCCCCCGGGGCTGGGTCTGCTCCTAAGGCAGCAGCTCTCCACCTCTCTAGATTCAAGGCCTCCCTTAGAAAGTGGCAGCTCTTAGTTTTCACTCGTTTTCTTGGCTTGCGGAAAAATACTAAGAGCAACTTTTCAGTTGCAAAGAGCTCAGAAAGCCCACAGCAAAGTTCCTGTTTGGGTCCATCTTGGGAATCCCATTTGCACAGTGCTAACACGGCATGGCACCAACACGACACCCTTGAAAGGATCCTGCGGCAACCCCCGCTTGAGAGTCGCTGCCCTTAGGTCTTGCTTGCTAAAGCCCTGCTCCCTGCCTCTCCCCGCTGCAGGCTCATGGAGAAGAATAAGCGGGATCGGCAGATGGCCAACAGGCGCAACTGAGCCAGCCGGGGGGCTCTCCGCTGCGGGGGAGCCCGGGGATTCCCACCCACAGGAGATCCAGCCCTCGATCCCAGCCATCCCCGGACAGTCCCCTCTTCCATCTGGCTCGCTGCCCGTCGCCCTGCATTAGTCGGGGGGACGAGACCTCGGCTGCAGGGAGCACAGGACCCGGAGCGACCTGGGCTTGGTTTGGGAGCTCGGGAGCTGCCAGCACCTCCCCTGATGTAACACCCGGGTGTCTCGAGGGGCTCAGGCAGACACCGAGGATGCCGGGAGCAGCAGCCCTGGGGTCCAAGCCACCGTGCAGTCTGGATCTACTCCCACCACACCATCAGTTTTAAAGGCTTCCACCATTGCTGGAGCACCAGGGTGATAGGAGCATGGCAGGCGGGGATGTCTCAGGAGGTCCAGAGCTCTCATTGCCTATGGGTCAAGCAACGGCTGCAGCTCTGTGGTCTCAGCTTTGCAGAGATGCCTGGACCTTGGTGGGGGGGGCCCTCAGCAAGGCCAGGTTGAAAGAGCAATGGTCAGCTCTGGCCCACTCGAGTCCCCCCTCGCTTCCATGAGCTCCCTGGGTGCCCGGTGCTCGCTGCAAGCCTGGCATTTGGCGCTGAGCGTCACGTGCTGCAGCCCTTTCTGCATCTTCCAGGGCCCTAGGACAGCTGTGACCCCCTGCCGCTGCTCACAGGGGGCCTGTGGAGCTGCCCCAGAGACTGCGGTGACAGGCATGTGCTGTGGGGCAGGTACCGTGCCCCATCCCTGCCAGCCTGTGTCTGAGTGGCGGAGAGCAGGAGCCTCCAGGGCTGGGGAGGGCGGCTTTCCAGACCCCGCAGGAGCAAGGCAGGCCCCTTCCCCGCCTTGTGACATCCATGGGAATCCCAGCCGGGCGCTGCTCCTAGCTGGTGCCATCCCTCTCCCACGTGCTTCCCATGCCTTGGGGATGGGGCAGCTGTGGAAATCAGTATCATGAGAGGCACAGAGCAATGCCAGGATCCAACAGTGAAGAAGGAGCGGCGACAAGAGCAGGAGCCCAGCATCCAGCAGGTTTAACATGGCTCATTGTGCGCACATGGGCCAGGCCCAGGACAGCACCATGATGCTGGGCAGGCAGGGACCAGGGGCCCTCGAGGTGGGGAGGCTGCACACTGTGCCCCGAACTGTCTGCTCCGGGGGCTGGGGGCAGCAGAGGTAGAAGCGGGGCCACGGAGGGAGCTCTCCGGGCATCCAGCACAGCAGGAAGATTTGTCCCTGGAGCTCCCCTGGAAACAGCTGGGCTCCCTTTCTGCCACGTGTATATAAGGCAGAGGGCTACGCGTCCCAGCCAGACACAGGCCATGAGCAGGACAAACATCCTGCATGAGGTCTGCCCAGGACAGGGGCTGGGAGGAGGTCGGGAACAGGGGCTCAGTGTGCGGCAGCAGGGAGGTTACCCTGGCACTGGGCACAGGGTGGGAGAAGGAAGGGGAGGGGGGTCCGGCCAGGCCAATAAAGGGATCAGTTCAGCGACGATCCCCGAGTCCCAGCACAAGCAGCTATGTTCAGCCAAGCCAGCGTGCTCTGGGGAGGTACGGCAGGCAAGTCCATCCTCTGCATGGAGCTGCTAGGGAATAGCTGCCACCTACCACCCCAGAGCTGGCTGCATCTCAGGGAGAGCCCTGGCACGACAGCAACGGGGATCAGAGCTCCACTGCACAAGCAAGTGGTGACAGACTCTCCCTCCCCTAGGACCTCACGGGGACAGGGAGAGAGGCCCGGAGAGGAAGGGACATGCCCAGGGGCACTCAGCAAGTCAGTGGCAGAGCCAGAAAGACCCCAGGTATCCTGAGCTCCCCCAGTGGTCCGTGTCAGCCCATTTGAACGGGCAACAGCGGAGGTGTCTCAGGGCCAACTCCAGCCCCGGGGGTAAACACGAGCTGCTGCCGTTGTGCCCCGTTACACCCAGGCTGTCAGCCCCAACCTCCGTCTGGCCCACGCGGAGGGGAAGGGCGGAGGTTAGAGGCAAGGGGCTGCCCTGGGACAGGGAGCTGGCACCCCCAGGGTGTCAGTCAGCCTGGGGGGGCTTGGAGCTGGTCAGGGAAGGGGGCCCGGGCAGCAATATCAATGAAGCACAAGGCAGCCCAGCGCCTGCCGCGGCTCCGGGCAGGCAGGGCTCAGGCCTCTCGCTGTCAGGGCCATGCCGGGGGACGGGGCGTCTGGCTGGGGATCGGGCGTCCTGCCGGGGGATCCGTGTATTCTTTGTATGAAAATAAATCTATTTAGCCAATATTTATACACACCGGCTTCACAGGCCTCATTTCTGCCAGGTTATCTATTGCCCCGTTCCCCGCTCTGGGGTGGGGGAGGCAGCAAAGGGAACCTCCTTGCAACTTGCTCCAGATGTTTTCCAACAGCTGTCTCCAGCCGGGCAGCTGGTCACTCAGGACGGAGAGTCAAAGGTGTCTGGACACGGGGCCAGACTCGCCGCCCCATTGCCTGCCGCTGGCTCCCCAAACCGGGGCAGTGGGTAGAGCACCCGCATTCCCCCGCCCGCCTGCCCCAGGGGCTGCCACCAGCGTCCCCATCCTGGATCAAAAGCCGGGCACCCGAAACCTCCCTCCGCAGCCACGGCCAGGGGGGGGTAGCAGGTGGGCGGCTTCACGAGCCATGCTGCTCGCTTTTCCCCTCCACATTATTCAGGCAGCTGTTGGGGCTGTGGGGCACTGGGCAAGGGAGTCATTAGGGGGCCCTTAGTGGTACTTGGGGAATATTAACCCGCCACACTTGTATCCTGGATCTGTTTAATGGTCTGTGGGGGGAGTCGAGCGCTAAATGCAAACAGAGCCACTTCCCTGCAAGAACCCCCCCCGCCCCCCCCACAAAATGTTTGTTGCAAAC
>NW_005842480.1:1076052-1096106 GCF_000455745.1 Alligator sinensis
GAAGTATCACCTCCTTGGATCTATTCGTCATGCATCTGCTGATGCACGATAAAGTGCCATTGGCTTTTCTGATGGCTTCGTCACACTGCCGACTCATGTTCATGTTGGAGTCCACTAGGACTCCAAGATCCCTTTCCACTTCCGTGCCACCCAGCAGGTCATTCCCTAGGCTGTAGGTGTGCTGGACATTTTTCCTCCCTAGGTGCAGCACTTTGCATTTCTCCTTGTTGAACTGCATTCTGTTGTTTTCTGCCCGCTTGTCCAACCTGTCCAGGTCTGCTTGCAGCTGTTCCCTGCCCTCCGGCGTGTCCACTTCTCCCCATAGCTTTGTGTCATCTGCAAACTTGGACAGAGTACACTTCACTCCCTCGTCCAAGTCGCTGATGAAGACGTATGCTCCGTTTCTGCCGCACCTGGTGGCAATGAGCCGTCCCCCCCTTTAATGCCGCACCAGGAGAAAAAAACTTCATGGTGTTAGCTTGAACTTTCCTACTTAGTAGTTTCATGTTGTGACTGCTTGTTTTTGTATTGTGATGGACAGTCGATAATGAATCCTTGCTGACTTTCTCTTCACCATTTAGCAATTTGCAAACTCTTTTCATGTCATCCCCTCCAAGTGTGTCTCTCCTAAACGGAGCAGCCCTGGTCTCATTACTCTCTCCTCCTAGGAAAGTTCCTCCGTGCCGCTCATCGTCCTTGTTGCCTTTCTCCGGACCTTCTCTAGTTCATCTAGATCCTTTTGCAGGTGCAGAGACCAGAGCTGGGCACCGTATTCAAGGTATGGATGCACCATAAAGGGGCATCGTGATCATTTCCACTTTGTGTACAGCTCCCTTCATCATCATCCTTCACCTGGTGTGTGCCTTTTTTGCCAGCTGCCCCCGAGGTGGGGAGGCATGATGAGATGATGTTTTAGCGACCTGTCCCCAGTGACTCACAGGTCTCTTTCCTGTGTCATAACAGCCAACCTAGAGCTCGATGTAGGAGAAATGTCCTCAGCTGGTTTTGTCTCCTACATCCTAATGTAGAAGCAGCCTCAGCCGCTTCACTCTGCAGGCGGTGCCTGGTGCCAGGGCAGACGTCATCCAGCCCTGACCCTGCTCTGCTTCGTTCCTGTGGGGGGTCAGTTTGGCGCAGGGGTCCCAGATGAAATGAGGCTCAGTGGGGTTGTTTGTAACGCAGGAGGCCGCGTCTTGTTCCTAAATATATCAGAGAAGCAGGGGTTGACTCTGCATTGTCCAACAATATTTAAACCATCACAGGCTTAAAGAACCCCCTTCAGTTTGTAGGAGTTGAGGACAAGTCCGTGGTACCCCAAAGCTTGTCTGTGTGCGTCCCAATTGTACAAGAAATCACCCACAATATCCTCTTACGCATCACTATGGATGTTGGTTCCTCAGTTATCAATTCAAATCGCCGCTGAAGTCACTGAAACAGAAAGAGACCGGAAAGGAGAGCAACACTTGTCTTTGAGTCCTTCCTCCCTCACTACCTCTGGCACTAAGGGGCTGTGGTCAGGACAGCATCACCCAGGGGGCCCCGTGTCTTCAGTACACATAACACTGATTAGCTCAATATTATTCAAAAATATTCAATTCAAATATTCAAAAATACCACCGCCGCACCCCACAAATGTCCAGTCATCTCCTTGAGTCTGGAAAACTCTCCTTTCCTCATTATTGACCTCTGCATAGCTTCCCCTTCCACCTTGCAAACAGTCATCTTCATGCCTTCTTCCTCAAAGGTCCTGAGTGTGTTCCCACTTTCCAGGACTCAACTCCAGGGTGCCCATCTCCATGACCGCATCCACCCTACGTCCCTCACATTGCTCACGGCCATCCTTGCTGTAGTGACAATCTCCTTAACTGCTCCCCTTGCTGGATGCGTCTTTTTGCCCATCTCCAATATGTGCTCTCAAGGCTAGGTGCAGACTCTTTATTATGCATAGCCCAGAGCCCCACTCTTCTAGACACGGTACAGACCCAGATCAAAGCAGCCCCTGCCCCAAATTGCTCACAGTTAGTGTGAGAGATGGCAGATGGAGATCAATAAGGATTTTGAGGACAGCACGACTATACCAGTGCAGTGTAACGACATTGCCTGATGCAGTGGAGCGGGCATCGGAGCAAAGGAGAGCTCTGAGGATGGGTTTGACGGGTAGCAGTGTAGCCTTGCAGGTCTTCACCTGATGCACCTGCCGAGCACAAGGACAACAACATAGGAGAAAGCAGGCCAGGCTCCTTTGCAAATCTAATGGGAGAGACGAGAATCGGAGGCTAGAGCAAAGGCCTGAGGAGTGAATTAGAGGTGATAGGTTATGAAGGCCCTCGAATGTGAAGACTGGTGGCTTATACTTGCACAGACAAGATGGAGCCAGAACAGAAAACATTAGGACGTGCAGATGATCTAGTTGTGGTTGGCCTTGCTTTGGGCAGGGGGTTGGACCGGATGAACTCCTCGGGTCCTTTCCAGCCCTCATTTTCTACAACTCTGTATGCAGTGACAAGAGCCTCGAGTTGCAGCCAGGTGTGGGTGGTAGAAGGGCTGTTTCTTTCGGGTCTGATGCAGAAAGAGTTTGTGAGTTTACCTAGCCTGGGTGCGAGGATCTCGAGTGTCTAGTCGCTTGGGTGCTACCACAGAAACATGATTCTCCATAACCTGCCTTGCCCTTATATGCCTTAGCTTCTGCTTGGTCCTGAGAAGTGGCGATGACAACAGCCATCATACCAACCAGCCCCCCACCTGCCCAAGGGGGTGGAAACTTTTATTACATCCTGACGGACGAATTCCCCTATGGCAGCAAGCTCTTTCAAGCTGGGCACATGTGCTTCATCAGCGAGAGAAGTTACATGCACTTTATCTCCAGTGACACTGCTCCCAAGAGTCACCTGAGGGTGACCATGCTGCAGGACAATTCCACAGTCACGGTCAGCGTAGAAGTGCTTCAGCCCCTCGAGGACCGAGAGCCTGGCTTCCTCCTGGCCGTTGGCAACCAGAGGGAACGCTTGAACTGTTTCCTGGAAAGGCAGGGCCTCGAAGCAGCTATGGAGGCTAAGCTGGGCCAACAAGTGGTGGTGAATCTTGACCTGCAGCACTTCCCTGGCATCATCCGCTACATTGGAAGGATTACTCAATCTACTTGGTCCCCCCTGTCTCCCACCTTCTTTGGGGTGGAGTTACAGGTAAGGTACTTAGGAGGAGCTTTTCCCTTGTCCTCCTCTCCAGTTAATGTTATGTTGGGCCAGCATCTCATCCTAACGGAAAGGTTGGCCACAGGCAGTGAACCTGCAGTGCCTTTCCACCCATATATTGTGAGCAGGGATCCTGGTTTTCTCTGATTTAAAAACCCAAATCCATGTTTTTCCACAATTTAAAGTGAAATGCCACTATTATATACAGGGGGGGTGTGTGTGTACGTGTTTATATATAGGTATCAGCTGAACACAATGCTTAATTGATATATTTACCATTTTAAAGCAATTTGGAAGCCTACCAGTGACTCAATCGCTATAATAAAATAAATACCTATATATTTTGGCATTTGATTTTGGTTTTTTATCATAGAAAATCAGAGCTCCCTCCACAACCTTCATTTACCAGGATGTGGGTCTAGCTGCAGTTGCTCCTTTTTTCCACCCCTGGCGCTCCTGGTGCCCCTCATTCATAACCCTCGTCCTGCCACCCCCGCAGCCCTACTGATGCACGTCACTCGCCAACCCACAGCCCTGCCGGAGGGGGTCCCCAGCTGCCAGGGCTATAGGACCAGGGCCCACAGCACCTGAGCTCTGGCTGCTGCCCATGGGAGGCAGCAGCTGCTGTGGCCCGAGCAGAGCATGGAGCCTGGCTCCCCGTCCCTTGTGGGTGGCACGGCTGGAGTGGAGCCCATGATGCAGGAGACGGGGGGAGGAGGGCAGACGCAGGCTTCCTGCTGCAGGCTCAGGGCTCCCTGCCCTGCTGCTCTCTCCCCAGGGCCTTTGCAGCTCAGTGGGCTGGATCTGGCGCGTCAGGGCAAAACAGAGTGGACAGGCTTGGCGCCACTGCTGGGAGCCCCACGCTGGCTGCAACGCCATAGCGAGGTGCCTCTGCCTGCCCGGCAGCAGTGGGGGTGGCGGTGTGTTGTGCCTCCTGCTGTGGCACTGAGCCTCCCCACCCCACTCTGCCCTGTCCTCCTGGGCCGTGGAGGTCCTTGGCAGGAGGGCAGCAGGGCGGGGAGCCCCAAGCCCGCAGCAGGGAGCCTGCATCCATCCCTGCCCTGTGCACAAATCTGGGGGGCATATGCCCCCCCAGTCCTCCCCCCAGGAGTGCTCTCGGTAGAAGGGAGCTAGCATGAGCCACCTATGACTCCCTTCTGGTCCCTGGCTGGGCCTTGTGGCCATGCATTCCCACCCCAGGCCCCATGCACTGCTCCAGCTGAGCAGTGCCCCCAGCCCTGCCCTGCCCCATTCCCTCTCCCCCTCTCATCCCCCCTCCTCCCCACAACGTACCTGGAGGGAACTAAAGGCGCTGCTCTCCATGCTGCTTGGCATGTATGCACGTGCACATGCACAATGCAGCCGCTTGCAGGCTGAAACTCTGACAGCTTAAAAGGGGATGGCCACCGTTTCCTTCGTTTTTCTCCTTAAGAGTAGAAAATCTGTGTTTTTTCCGCGGCGAACGGAAAGCCCAGATCCCTGATTATAAGAGCCTTTTGTTGAGGAAACCGGAGCTTGTCTTGCCAGCACTAGTTCTGATGGGAACTAGAATTCAGACTGTCTCTGACTGGTGCACGGTTCCGAATGTAATGTGTTTTTTCTGCTGGTATTCCAGGGTGATGGCGAAAGCAGAGGACACAGTGACGGCTCCTTTCATGGCATCGAGTATTTCAAGTGTAGGCAAAACTGTGGGATCTTTCTGCCGTTTAACAAAATCCAGTTTGTTCCTGGACCTGACAGCGATCGAATGAAACAGGAACCGAAACCAGATGCAACTAGAATTGATCCAGTCAAAGTGGGTGATGCTGTGGGCTTCTACCTGGATGAGATCTTGACAAAAGGATTAGCAGTGGGAGTGTACAAGGAAGGAAACCAGTGGTTTGTGAGGGTTTGTTCGGTAAGCTTCGTTTGTTCTTGTCATTCTTGTAGCCAACGTTGTGTTTAGTGACTTATAAATGTGTTTGATCAGTCCTGGGCATACCGTCCAGTTGTGGGGTGGGGTGTGAATGCTGTGGGTCTGGATAAAGCAGGAGCAGGCAAAATGCAGCCTGTCAGGCCATTCTGTCCAGCCCGTGGGGCCCCTAAAAAATTAAGAAAGTTAATATTTATCTGCCCCTGGCTGCCTGTCGTGCAACCCTCGATGGCTTGCCAAAACTCAGTAAGCGGCCCTCTGCCTGAAATAATTGCCCGCCACTGGGATAAAGCCAGCCTGTCCAGTTAGTGGCTTTCCTCCTGGAGCCCTGTCCCCAACAAATCACTCCAACTGGTAAAATCCTCTGTGGAATGTTTTCTTTAGGAAGAAGAAGGAACAACAGATAGTTTTCGGGACATCCCCATGGACTCTGTTGTGAAGGAAGGCTTGCTCTCTCCAGGTAAATCCATACACAGATGCATTTGCCCAGCACGTGCAGAACCCTGGGACGCTGGATTTGCTGCTATTTTTTTCCTTTGTGTTTTCAATGTCTGCAGCATGGCTGATGACCCTCAAACGCATCAGGTTTTGCTAATTTTTTTGAAGAGGATGCAGGGTAAATACGCCATAAAGTGTTTGAAGGGCTGGGAGAGAAAAGGTCTTGCTTTGAGAGCCTGAAGAGCTTAATCTATTTAGCTAATCGTGAAAGATTAAGAGCTAACCTGATTACAGAGTATAAGTAATAGCAGTTACTAAAAGGGTCTTTAATTTAGCAGAGAGAGGCAGGATGACAAGTTGGAAGCTGGTGCCAGACTAATTACATTTAAAAGGAAAGCATAAATATCTAACGGGGATTGATTAACCAGTGAAGCAAACTATGAAGCAAGTGGTAGGTTCTCCATCTTGGTGTCTTCAAACCAGGACCAGATGCCTTCTGGATCATATGCTTTGGCTAAGCATGAGTCATTGGGCACAGTACGGGGGAACCGGGTGAGGTTCTGCAATCTGTCCTACTCAGGAGGTCAGACCAGGCTAGCTAATCCAGCTTTCTGGCCTTACCATCTATGAAATGCAGTAGATTTCGGTTGTTTCCTTGACCTTTTTTTCCTTTGATGTAAATCAGTGGACTAAGTTAATAAGCAGAACAGGAGAAAAATATAGGCCAGAAGTGGGTAGTGCAATTCCTGATCGTAATGTGATGCTGCACTAGGAATTGCTCCCTCCAGTTTTTTGTCCGCTCTTACAGACATGCTAGTCAATAAACAGAAAATTGTGGCAACGGCTGTTCAATCGCATCTTCTGCCCCCGGTCCCCTTGTACCTCGTGGCACGGATGCACGTGACTAACAAAGAAAATTCCACGCTGCACAAATCAGTTCTTTTTCTCCTAGACCTCCTGCTGAGTGGATGGTCTGATGTGACCATTAATGAGAGGTAACATATCTAAATGTGCCTCCAAAAGCAAGATGTGCTTGTTCAAGTAAAACAGCAAAAAGCCATGCATAATCCGATGACAAATCTTCGTCATTTTAAGCACCCTGATAAATCATCTGTTGTGAGTGGAAATCTCTTTCCATGCACTCTTCAGTCGTCTTGTTTTTTGCTGAACCACTCTTAAGCTTTCTTCTAGTTTTGGCTTGTGCAGTGAACTGAAGTATGCCAAAAGTTGTCATTCTGAAGTGTGGAAGTGTCTTCTTTTTTTCTCAGGTGGTCAGAGGCTGCGGTCACTTCTGGTGTACAGGCTGCCTGGGGCCTACGTGTGCTTTCCAGCACACGTAGCACGCAGCCTTCCAGGTTCCAGAGGTGACTCGGAGCAACTCAAATTTGGGTTTGGTGGGAAAGCTCGGCGAGGTCTATTATCACTTGGCCAGGGCACCAGCTGCTCTGTTTTTAACCATCTGCTGCACTTAGCCAAGCTTACCCGTGCCAGTTGGTGACACAGGAGTTCAGTTTACACTCCCCAAAGTCCCTACACAAGTCTCGCAGCCCCTGTATTTATACCTGGAATGCCCTCATTTCAGAGCAGCGTTTATCTGTTTTCCTGTCAAGATGTTCCTTCCTACTGGTCTCTTGTCCAGCTTGCACGCCTGCACCTTCAGTTCTCTTCATTTCTGCCCTGTTAGTGGGCTCTTACCTTTTGATGTTACTCCCTGAGTTATTTAGCTACTGCTTTTTCTCCTCAACTTCTTCACTCGTCAATATGTGTTAATTTTATTACGTTTCTTATCAGGTTTTTCGGTGATCATGAGGCTTGTTCTTTCCAAGCTCCTTTTTGGTGCCTTTGGCATAACTGGAACTCCCTCACAAGTAACCAGGTGGAACTTAATTGACTAGCTAGAAGAAAAACAGTCGTTGAGAAAACATGCTCAGATAACCCATATGGGATAAAGGGGAATCTATGGTAATCCACACTTGGTGGAGTGCTTTGGGCAGGAGTTGAAATGTCTCCATTTGGACACGTCTTTTCTTCTAGGCGTGTTAAGATTTGCAGCAAGCTGCTTTGTGCCCAGGTTGATCTTTTATGTACAGGTGAAAATTCCCCCCTTCCACTTCCTGCTCAGAGGCGTGCCCCTCCACTCATTTTCCATGTTCAACGCTATCTTGCATGTTACTTAAATAGAAATGTTTCCATCTGCACATCTCAAAAGCACTGTATAAAGGTGAGTGAGTGTTAGCTGCAACCCCACCTGGGGAAGGGATATGAAGAAGTCGTGACTGGTCTGAAGTCTAGCGTTTAGCCAGTGGGAGAACTGGGATTCTGATTTTCAGTCCTTTCATTCCTGCAGCTGGAGCATGGCCAGTGGGGTGGAGGCAAAGGTGGCTTGAAGCCGTCTGTGTTCCCCGTGTGCTGACCCCC
This sequence comes from Alligator sinensis, assembly GCF_000455745.1. Classification (NCBI taxonomy): domain Eukaryota; kingdom Metazoa; phylum Chordata; order Crocodylia; family Alligatoridae; genus Alligator; species Alligator sinensis. Next base: position 1,084,012 of record NW_005842480.1, read on the forward strand.
CTGGATCCTGAGAAGCAGAGGCCAGTGCAGTGTACTGTGATCGTGGCCCCCCAACACATCCCTAGTTCGCTCTACATAGTAAAGATGACAAGCAGTGTAGACAGAAATCTTCCTTTGAACTCTGCACCAAACCCTTTACTCATTTCTGCCTTGAAATCTAGCAGCACAGAGCAGGTGAGGCAGAAATGAGCAACGGGTCTGATGCGGAGTTCAAAGGAAGAGAAGCATAGAAGGGACTTAGTTTCACTGCGAGTCGTACCCTGTATGTCTTGACCACCACCTGATATTTATTCCACTAGCTGGCATGGAAATCCTAGGCAATATTGTTTGGCAGCAGTGTTTTTTCAAACAACATTTGGGAACTGGAGCTGTCTGCTGGCAATTATGCGTAATGAAGGTTGACTTGCTACGCCACGTTCTTGACCTTGCTGTGTATTTTCAGTGTTTGAGCCGGTCGGGTGCCCAGGATTCCAGAAAGAGTTGACGCGGGAAAGAAGCCAGAATGGAGACGAGTGGGAAAGCGGGCATCCTTCCCTGGATGTGAACTCCCTGGTACAGATCCCCTTAGACAAGGGGAACCAAGTCTCTGGAACCATCCGCTGGGTGGGGAATCTGCCCAAAACTACCCACAAAATGGCAGGAGTTGAACTGGTAAGCAGCAGGGTAAAAGTTCTGTTGCTGAGGGCACAAGATTGTGACTTGCAGGTCTGAGGGTGGTAGGGGCTTTTGCCTTTTTTTTGGCTCTTTGAAGCACCTCAGTTGTAGACCTTGCATCTCACAGCAAGACCTAGATTGGGCCTTTTATACATCATGCTATGTAATGAAACAATCCAGCCAAGTGCACCTGACCTATCGCACTTGGATCATGGGTGGGATAATAGAGGTAGGGTTATGCACAACTCCCTTTGTGTAAGGCAAGAAGTGTATTGGTTAGTTTGGAACTGGCAGCCAGGATTCCTAAATCCTATTCCTGTCCTTCTTCCTGACTTGCTGTGAAGTTAGTGGAGGGTAGGGCTAGGATTCAGAGAGACCTGGACGAATTGAAAGGTTGGAGCAAAAGAAATCTCGGGAGGTTCAACAACGACAAGTGCAAAGTCCTTCACTTAGGAGGGAGCAATCCCCTGCACCGGTGCAGGCTGGGGGTGACGGGCTGGGCAGCAGCTCTGCAGAAAAGGACCTGGGGGGACAGGACAAGAAGCTGAACAGGAGCCAGCAGTGCGCCCTTGGTGCCAAGAAGGTGAGCGCTGCCAGCAGATCGAGGGTAGTGATCCTTCCTCTCTATTCGGCACCGGGGAGGCCACATCTGGAGTCCTGTGTCCAGCTGTGGGCCCCCACTACAGAAAGGATGTGGACACATTGGAGAGAGTCCAGGGGAGGGGAATGAAAATGGTTGTGGGGCTGGGGGACAGGACTGGTGAGGAGAGGCTGAGGGACCTGGGCTGATTGAGTCAGGAGAAGAGAAGACCGAGGGGGATTGAATAGCAGCCTTCACCTCCCTGCAGGGGGGCTGCGAAGAGGATGGAGCTGGGCTGGTCTCAGTGGGGGCAGACGACAGGACAAGGAGCAATGGACTCCTGTTGCAGCAAGGGAGGCTTTGGTTGGATATTAGGAAAAACTCTCACTAGGAGGGTAGTAAAGCACTGGAACAGGTTACTTAGTGATGGTGGACTCGCCATCCTTAGAGGATTTTGAGACCCAGCTAGACAAAGCTGTGTCTGGGATGATGTAGTTGGGGCTGGTTCTGCTCTGAGCAGGGGGTTGGACTAGATGTGACCCCCTGAGGTCCCTTCACACCCTCATTTTCTATGAACCCTAAGCAAGTTTTTTCTCTCTTCCTTCATTTCTGCATGTGTAAGTTGGGATAATTCTTCTCTGCCAGCAGAGATGTCATAAAGCTTCGTTACCTGTTTGCAAAATGCTTTGGGATCCTTGTAGAATTGGTTTTACCATCCCTGGGACTTGGATTCGAGAAGTTCATTCATGACATTGCCTGCCACTGCAGGCGTCTTTCGAGGGAGGAAGGAATTGTTGACACCCTGCCCCTCTCTCTCTCTCTCTCTGCCCTTGAAATCCCTCACTGCTCTAGCATGGTGCCAGGAAGCCTCAACCAGGGTTGCTCACTACTTGGTTTCCACCCTCCTCACAGGATGAAGACAAAGGGATCACAGATGGTGAATGGCAGGGGGTGCGCTACTTTCAGTGCCCCCCAAAGCGCGGCATCTTTGTGAAGCTACAGTCATGCCAGCCCGACATGCGCTTCCAGTGTTCAAGCAGTACCAGCCTGGATTCCAGCAGCTTCAGTAAGTCCCCTTCACAGTGGCTGGGTCGGACCAGGAGAAGGGGGTACAGCTGGTGGCTCTGGCTGGCATGGACTGTTGGGCGGGGGGATCGCAGCCTTCTGCAGGGGGTGCATGGTCCTCATCCTTGCATCCTTTGAGCGTATTTTAACAAACTACTTCTTGTCCTTGCTGGGGCAGGATATTGATGGTTCCTCATCCCCTGCTTTGCCTGTGGTCCTTTTAAGGGATGTTTTGGGCATTATGCCTGGTGGTTGTGCAAGAAGGTTGTTTCTGAAGTGTTTAACACTTCTAGGATGATTCAGTCTGGAATGATTCTGCCTAGAACAGGGTTGGACTGTGGCAGCATAGATACTAAAAGCATTTGTAGCCCTGCACCTATCCAGACAGATCTTTTTCCTCTGCCCCCCTGCCGTACAACTTCCAGCATTCAGAGGCTCAAGAAGTCCTAATTTTGAGGTAGCACCCTTAACTGTTACGTTTCTTACCCACTGATGTACCTGTCCTCCATGAATTTGTCCAATCCTCTTTTGTGAAGCTGGTTATCTTGGGACCGAGATACCTGTCACAGCCTGTGATCCCACTGTGCTAGTTGCTATACAAACCCAGAATGAAAGGTGGTCCGTTCCCCCAAGGGTTTAATCTCAAAGACACCATGTGGTTACAGATAGGGCACCACAATGCAAGCAGCTTAAGTGCTGAGATTTTTGTAGGCATCACAGCAAAGGGGAGTTTTAGGAAGGGATTTGAGCTTTGTACATATTTGAAGGAGCTTCTCTGGGGCATGGGGGTAGCATGGGAGAAAGCATGAAGTGGGTGATGAAGGCTAGTGGCATGGGACAATGCAAAACAGGAGTTAGCATCCTGGCAACGAATGCAGTATGATAAGCAAGGAAAAGATAAGCCATGAAGACTCTGAATGTGGAGACAGTGGTATGTTTGTGAGAAAGGGTAAGTCAGCGCAGGAAGGCACAGAGTGGCATGACGAGGGCAAAGCAAGCATCTAGAAGAGCAGTGTTGGCAGCAGTGCAAACTGGATCTGAACACTGCAAAATTGTGTTCATCAAGGCCAGAAGAAAGGATGTCGCGGTAACGTAGATGCTAAGTGAGGGCAGCCAAGGTGTTGAGTGGTAGCTCTGCGGATGGACTGGAAAAGACTATCTTGGAGATCTTCAGCAGAGAGAATCTGCAAGACTTGGACATTGTCTGCCCGTAAGGAGGATCAGTGTCAAAAGTGACAGCCAAGTTATGGACTGTAGTGATAGGCAGGATAGTGACGGGGAAATGAGGTAGCAGGAAGAGCCTGAATGAGAGAGAAAAGCACTGTGCTTCCCTGTTGAACTTGAGCTGATGGCCAGGCATCTGCAGGGAGGTGTCAAGAGATGAGCTGAGGTTTTAGCTTTGTCAGAGAGACAGGTCTGGACAGAGAAATAGGTCTGTGAGTTGCCTGCAGAGAGATGACCACTGAACGTGTATTCCTGGCTGAAATTGCCTGGAGATAAGGGGCTGAAGAAGGGGACCAAGGAAAGGACCTGCGGCAAAGCCGAGAGGGATAAAGGTGATCATCCGATTAGAGAGGTAGAAGGAGAATCAAGAGCGAAAGCCAAGCCAAGGCAGGACAGGAGTATGGGCTCTCTTCTCCCGTCTCCCCCTTTGCCAATGCTCTCCCATTCCCTCCTGTTCAAGCCGTTGTCTAGTATTTGGAGCAAGGTGCTGGGAGTCAGGACTCCTGAGTTTTAGTCTGACACTTGGCACTGACTTGCTGTGACAGCGGGCAGATCGCTTAAATTCTCCGCTGTCCAACTTCTGGCACTGAAATGGGCATAATACTAAGTTCACAGGGACATTGCCAGGCTTAGCCATCTGTCAGGCATTGCAGATCCTCTTGTGAAAGGATCACTGCTGTTTTAGTAGTCCCTGCCACCTGCAGCATGGTCTGGATCCTCCACTCAGGGCTAGCTGGAGTGCTAGGATGGCCAAAATGCAGCTGAACGGAGCAGCAGCAGCCCTTCAGAGTAGCTGTACTAAACCCCTGGTGTTTCCCTTGTGCCCTTGGCGGTAGATGAGCCTTACAGGGCAGTTGAGATCACTCTTGATCCAGATGTGTAGCCCTCCATGAACCCTTGAGCTCTGCAATAAATTCTTATGTAGAGTTTAGATGATGGTTGTATGGGATGGTCTGACTAGAAGTGGTCCTGCCTCAGGCAAGGGGTTGGACTAGATGACCTCTGGAAGTCCCTTCCAGCCCAGCTTCTCTCAGATGATAAAAGTAGTCACTTCTGTTTGTTTCTGTTGCAGACGAGCTGGATAGTCCACAGGTTCTGGATAATTGTCCTCCTCTCAGGGACCATGAAGCTGTGCATGTCTTAAAAGGGCAGATGAGAGGAATTCAAGGGCACTGCAATTCCTGCTACATGGACGTAGCTCTTTTCAGGTCAGAGGTTCCACTTTGACGCTTGCGGGTCAGTGATAGCCTTGATTGAACGGCAGCACCCCAACCGAGTGCCGGTCAAGACAGCTTATCCCAGAGCACGAGGCAGGCACGTTGCACAGTAGAGTAGAACGCAGTGGGCGCATCTATGTGAGCGGTTTACTCTAGGACTGACAAATTAACTCCTTCAAAAGTCTCCGCTTCTACACATGCAGCCCTGTTAGGCCTCAGTAAACTAATAAATGCTGCTGTAGGATAGTACTTGTGAACACGCGTACTGTCTTGTGGCCGCCTAACTTCCTGCGCCGCAGCGCACGTATAGGTGCTGACGGGACTGGCTGGGGCACGAGGGTGCACTCGTGCAGGGGCTGCCTGTTGGCCAGCCCCTCCGCAGCATGTTGAGCTGGGTCGGAGCAGCCCTGGGCTGACAGGCTGACCCTCCAGGTCCTTTGCCAGCTGGGGCTTCTCTGACCTGGCATGACATACTGCAGTCGTGCGTTTAAATGCAGCATGTGGGAGTAATTAACTCCGGCACAAACTGCGCTGGGGTTTATTCGGGCAAATTTAACTTCACATGTAGACATGCCCAGTTGTTTAATCTAGAGATGTCCCTGGACCCTGGCACCTGTGCCACGGGATCTCCTTTATAACATGAGAGGGACAATTCTCCCGGGCTGCAAAGATCCTGTCATTTGCATGTAATGAAACATCAGAGTTTGCCCTACTGGCTTACGCTTTTTAAGTCTAGAGTGGCACCTTGAATAGTGGTCAGAAACACATCCCTCAGGGAAACCTCCAGCAATGCCACTAGTTGATTGTGGAGGAAAATACCCCACAGTGACCCCTTCTCTCCCCACCCCCATGGCAGGCTATGAGACTTACTGCTGGAACATGCGAATTGATTCCCTTCCTTTTGCTCTCCCGAGCTGCAATCACTGCTTATAAATTTGTCTCGCTGCAATATTTCACTCAGATCTCTTCATCCTTCCTAAGGTCCTGGATTCTCTTTTTCCTTGATTTGCATTTCTGTATCTTTATGCCTCTCATCATTTACAACAAAAGTTGCTGACTTACTCCCAAGACTCTGCTGTTCGGGGTGGTGTTGCTGCAAACCCAGTTACTAACCAGGCATTGTCTCACCGCAGCCTCTTCTCCTGCACCTCTGTGCTGGATTCCATGCTCTTCAAGCCTCCCCCCATATCTGACAGGAACGTCCAGAAGATCCTTCGGGATGAAATCGTGACCCCCCTCCGACGGTGAGTGCAGCGTGTGGGAGTGCTGGAGGCAGTGGGTTTTTACTGTAATCTCCATGCACACAGAGTTCATCCCCTGCCTTTCTCTCCTTTCCAGGAACGGTTTTGTTACTGCTCAGAGCGTGATGCGCCTGAGGCAGCAGCTTACGGAAAAGGGCCAGTGTTCAAGCTTTACCACTTCTGAGAAAGGTAATGGACTCTGGAGAATCCTTGCATCTGCTTCTCCCAGTCGGGGACTTAATTTTAGGCCTGTCTTGGAACACTTTAAATAGAATCATAGAAAATGAGGGCTGGAAGGGAGCTCAGGAGGTCACATCTAGTCCAACCCCTGCTCCAAGCAGGACCAGCCCCAGCTACATCATCCCAGCCAGGGCTTTGTCGAGCTGCGTCTTACATCTCTAAGGATGGAGAGTACATGACCTCTGTAGGTAACCTGTTCTAGTGCTTCACTACCCTCCTCAAGAGAGTCTTTCCTAATATCTAACCTCAACTTGCTGCAACTGCCTTGCTGCAACTTGAGCCCATTGCTCCTTGTCCTGCCATCTGCCTCCACTGAGACCAGCCCAGCTCCATCCTCTTTGCAGCCCCCCTGCAGGGAGGTGAAGGCTGCTATTCAATCCCCCTCCGTCTTCTCTTCTCCAGATTAAATCAGCCCAGTTCCCTCAGCCTCTCCTCCCCAGTCCTGTCCCCCAGCCCCACAACCATTTGCATTGTCCTCAAAGCGGATGGTACCTGAGGGATTTCTCTGAGTCTTTAGCTTAGGCTGGACCCTAAGCATGATGGAAAGATTGGGATGCTGAGTCTCCTGCTGCTTGCCTGTTGCTCAGAAGAAACCCCATCTTCTCAGAACATAGCCCAGGGAGGTCTCTGTCCTGCCTATTAGCCGGTGCTTACAGTGCAGTGTTAAGCCCTGCTCCTCTGCGTAGGGTTGTCAATGCCACCATGTTTGCCAGATTCCATTTGGCATCAGTACCATTTTACTGAGAGCAGTTCCTCTGCAGATTCAGTTGGATATGACAGGTTTCTCCACCTGTGGCATTTGCTATGCACATTTATACAGTTACCTTGTTCCCAGCCAGGGTACCTGCTCCAGTGAAAGGTGCTTGTGTGTTACTTGCCTCGTAGTGTAGCTCAGTGGTTCTCAACCTTTGGTACCTTATGTGTAACCCTTGCCAATTGACGCGGCAGAAGTGAAACCGGAAGTCCCACCGTGGCACTTCAAGTTTCGCTGCCACAAGCCGAGTCTCACTTTTTCCACCGCAGCCTGGAGCAAAGCAGCCTGCGTGGGGCCTCCCTCCCTATCCCCCAGCGCACTGACGCTGGGGAGCGAAAGCCCTGGCGCACGGGCTGCGGCGGGAGGGGCAGCAGCCGGAGCTTCTGGCCTGAGCAGGCAAAGACCAAAATGCAGCACCCGCATATTCCCCTGTCCACTTCTCACGTACCCCCAGGGCCACGAGTACCACGGGTTGAGAAACACTGGACTGTAGCTCATTTAGTATTCACACACCGTAGATGAAGGGGTCTGGCACTAATGACAAAGCGATTCGTAAGTGTCCAGGTACTGACATGATGGCCATATAAATACTCAGATGAGTAATTAAAAGTAGAAGATACAAACTCTTCCCTTGACATGTGATGTCTTGTCTTTTTATTTATCAGTATCTTTTTTTTTAATTCATTTCTTCCTTACCAGAGATGGCCCAGACTTGGTCTGATTTCTCACATTGTCCCTGGCTTCAAAGGTCGTTTAATGCATTTGAAGTCGGCAATAAACATTCCTTGAGATTTGCTCTACCAAAGTTTAAATAATGTTGCCCTGCAGTATTTACCTGCAGTGTACAGATAAGAATTTTCTTTTTTAAAAATAACTAGGAAGTCATTCACTACTGATGAAATTGAGACATCTTTTCCTGACTCCTCTTCATCTCTGTGGAGAGCTGTGTCTGTCTCTTACGTTGACCTGTTTCTCTGTGCCGGTGGCTTTCCACCTGCGGTCCATAGACCCCAGAGGTCTGCAGATTGTCTAAGGGGTCTGCGAAAGATGACTATGATCAGTCAAAAGTATGTGAATACCCACACCTATAATTCAAAGGGGTCTGCACCTCCATTCAAAAATGTTTTAGGGGTCTGCAAATGAAAGGCTGAAAACCACTGATCTCGGCAGTTACCTGTGTGTTCAGCTCCTAGTCTGAATAGCACCACACCTAAAGTAAAAGAGGGGAAACGCAATATCAAAACACCGCCCCATGTCTGACTGGCTTCCCCCATGCCAAACTCCCATCCTGTGTGGATGAGGCGGAAGAGGCAAGCTTGCTGATTTTTGAACTGCTCTGATCTATGCTTTTTTTTTTCTCTGACCTTTTAGACCCCGAGGAGTTCCTTAATCTCATTATGCATCACGTCCTGGGGATAGAGCCTCTTTTGAGACTGCAGTAAGTTGCTTTCTGGGTGTGCTCTTATTTTAGAAATGACTTTGTTGCCCAGACATGAGATGGGGAGTGGGAAGAGGCATGATTCATTTCCCTTGAGCACCAAGGAGATGGTGAAGCAAATCTCTAATTTGTGAGAGAGCGCCTCGCTGGTGTCTCTCAGTTCCCCTTTGTCTACCAACTGGGGGCACGTTCCCGGAAGGAACACAATACTCCCAGGGTTTGTGCGGGTAGCATTATCTCCCTGACTTAAAGACCTGGAGAGAGTCGACGGTGGCACAAGTGGCACAGTGCCCATTTTCCTCATCCCCATCGGCTTCCCTGGGAAGCAGTTTCAGAGGGTCGGGTTGTATGTGTGACATTCTCAGGCTGCCAAACTGGCTGCGAGCCTGGCGTCTCAGGAAGTCGGTGGAGTTAGTCCCAGAATCTCAGCTCTTTATGGGGCTCTGAAGGAAACTAAAAGTGAAAAGTTGCAGCGATCAAGAGCGTAGAAGGGGATTGCTACACTTCTGCGTTCCTTCTTTTAGAGACGTAACGGATAAAGCTGCTCAGGAAAGCAGCGATACAAAAACGACTTGTTTTATTGGACTCCATCCTTCCTGCTGTGAGCTGTTTTAAGCTTCCTGTGTTGCTCCATCATTACTGGGCTCGGGGGTGTGAGAGTCTGGAGGAGCTGTATCTTACAATTTCACAAATGCCGCATATTTTGGCTTTGCAGTTTTGCAGCCTGATGCGTTGCAGATGAGCGTCTTGTATCCCAGGTGCAGGGATCATCTGGTCATGCTATAGCACAGCATTATTCCTATTTTCCTATTCCTAATTTAGGAATAACAAAAAAGAAATCAGTGCATCTTTTAAATGTTAAACTGAAGGGGGGTGTTTGGCCCATCGATGCTGGAAATAGAATGAGATGCTGGGCAGGACCCGGTCCCATTCCTCTCCTGCACTCATGGTGCTTACCGCATGTTTCTGAGAGTGCCCTGACTCCTGAACACTGCCTTCAGGTCCAGAGGCCGGAAAGAGCAGGATTGTTACTGCTACCAGATATTCATGGACAAGCAGGAGGACTTGGTGGTACCCAACGTGCAGCAGTTAGTGGAGCGTTCCTTCCTGTCTTCTGATCTGAAGCTAGTGGAGGTGAGTGCAGCCAGCCTTACCTCCTCGCACTAACTGCTGCCTTCGTGTCCTGGCCTTCCCACACCTGCTTGTCAGAAGAGCCTTTCACTCTGCATCTCCACAGTGAGTCTGGCTCATGAGTTTACAACTAACATCACAGTGCAGGAATAGCTGTGCTATGAGGGAGGTATGAGCAGATATGAAAGGTGAGATGGGCACTTCCAGAGCAAAGAGAGGTGCTGTCTCCGCCGACACCAGGAGATCCTGTGGAGAATGCTTAATCCGGCTGCAGGGTTGGGGAGAGGGTCTCGGGCTTTATCTCCTGGCAGGGTTTATGTGGGTAGAACCGTCTCCGCCCTGATTTAATGACTCTGTTGTTGTCTGTTGTCTCGCAGATCCCATCCTGTTTCATTATCCAAATGCCCCGTTTTGGGAAGGAATATAAAATGTTCAGCAAAATCATTCCCTCCTTAGAGCTGGACATCACTGACCTGCTGCTTGACAGTAAGTTATGGGGCAGGAGGGATTATAAGGACTGTCTTGCACCTGAGAGCTAACGCTGTCAGGCGTCATGCACTTCTGAACCCAGTGGGATGGGCTTGTCTGGTTCGATTGTAAACCCCGTACTAGGGATCATGCTGTGATTTCTGCTCACCAAGGAGGCCTTGCCTAGCAGGCGTGAGGTGCCCTCTGCCTTGCCAGGGTCCGGAGGATATGGATTCCCTGTGGTGATGCCGCTCCTATTGCTTACGTTCCTACTCCAGGTCCCCGGGAATGCTCCGTGTGTGGTGACGTTGCGACCCAGGAGTGCTCAGAATGCTTTAAAGACCGGACATTTGCCATGACGGGGCTGAAGCAGTATTGTAACTCCTGCTGCAGACAGGTATCCCATCTCCTCGTCCAGCTGCAGTCGGGGGATATTTCCACTTCTGCTTTCTCTGCAGCCATTAGCAGAGGCGGGGGTCTTGTCTAAGCAAGCCACTCCTTTTGCCTCGGTCATCCACATGTGATTAGTAGCCATATTATGAGGAACTTGCACATCTCTCATCCAGATGGAGCCCAAACGTGTAATAAGGCTGCAGCCGTGACTGCGGACTTTCCCTGCTGATTGAGTACTTGCACTTTCTAGCTTCTCTTGGAGGGCTTTCCATTGCAGGGTTCATAGCTTTCAGACTGTACTTACCATGGGAGAATGTGGCTTGCTATTGTGGAAGAGTCAAAGCTAGGGCAGGGACTGTGCTGGAGCCAAGCGGCACTTGGGAAAGATCCAGTTAAGGGGAAAGCAGATGACTTCTGAATGAATTGGGAAGTGAACTGACCGCTCCTCCCCGGCTGCCTTCTCTTGAGGCTGGGTGCACGTGAAGTGGCAGCAACCCTACTAAATCCGTCGATGCTCGTGCCTTGTCTGCCCTCAGGTTCACTCTCACTACCAGCGCAAAGCACACCGGCCCACAAAGCTGCATGTCCCTGACGAGTTTCCCGGCACGAGCCAGCTGGGCAGCCAGCGGGTCCCACGGGAGAAAATGGAGCTCTTTGCAGTGCTCTGTATAGAGACCAGTCACTACGTCTCCTTTGTGAAATATGGACCGGAGAAGGAGAATTGGATGTTCTTTGACAGCATGGCCGACAGGCACGGTAAGGAGAGAGCCGCATTTGCACTTTCAAGCCCAGTTCAGAGCAGATGTCATGTATTTCTGTGTTGCTCTAGAAGGTGATGAACGTGAGGTCTTTCCTGGACTTCATTGGGCTGCTTCAGTGATATTTAAAATATTTTAAATGAGCAGTGAGAGGGGCTTGCCTGTTGGCTCTAGTGCCCAGCAACCCCACCGACTGCTGGACAGGCTTCCCCATCAGTGTGCCGGAAGGGGCCAACATCTGTGAGGCACAGATTACTGGCTGTTCAGCAGAAAGGCCGTGAAGCATAAATTAAAGGGGCCTGTTCTGTCTCTGGCTATGGTGTACTTGAGCTGGGTATCGTCTCTTAAGTCTGAGCCCAAATCACGTTTCCTTTCTTCCTCTCTGGCTCAGGTGATGAGACGGGCTTCAACATCCCCACAGTGACTCTGTGCCCAGAAGTTGCCAAGTACCTGGAATTGCCAGTGGCCGTGCTGGCCATGGAGCAGCCCCGGGACATGGAAGGAGTGGCCAAACGCCTCTTCTGTGACGCCTACATGTACATGTACCAGAGCAAGAAAATGGCACTTTATAAATGATGCCAGCTTGGCGGGGCAGACGGGGACGTGGGCTGCCACTCCAGCACAGAACAATGGGGCGTTGGGAAGGAGAGGCTCAGCTCTCACCAGACAGCCTCTGCTTTTGCAGCTGCTTATCAGGAAACCCAGAGTCCGAGTCAAACGACCTTTCAGCTTTGCATTTGCTGACGTCTTCCAACAGCTGGGATCGAGCTATGCACAAGAGCAAGGTTCAGTGTTGAAAATCCTGCAGGCGGCCTTAGCCAAGCAATAGATTGGACTTCCTGCAGATCTGAGCGGTTTAGAGATTTTTAATTAGGACGTTATTTTGTGGGAGAGCTTCACCCCATTCCTCTGCCTCCTCCTCCTGCTCTTTC
>NW_005842480.1:1096116-1098182 GCF_000455745.1 Alligator sinensis
AACCCTCCCTTCTCCATGATAGCTCTTCCCTCTAAGACTCGGGAATAAGAGCCACAAGCCAAGATGGGAGGGGGGGGGACTGTTGTTCTCAGGTTGGCAAAAATGAAACCGGATCTCTGTGCAACATATCTCATCACATGGGCAAATGAACGTGATGTCCTTCTACACGGTTAGGAGTCGGATGTCTCGGGAAGGGAATTTCTAGACCGGCAATACTCTCTAGAATGTGAACTCCGGTCCAGACATCTCCGTGGCAGGGGCTGTTGTGAACAAAAACCAGCCCTAGATTATTTATAACTAGTGTTTCTATACTTCTGCTCCCCATCCCCCACCACCCAGTCTTCCCTTGGCCGTCTTCCCTTTTTTTAAACATGAAACTTGGCTTGAGACTAGTTTACTGTTGATTTGAGCCAGGAATGCACGTTGCACAAATGTATTTTTTTCAGAACAATATCAAGGGAGACAATGCACTTTTTCCTTCTTCAAAGTATATGCAGTTGATTAGAGGGTAGGGATGTCTTGCCGATTCAAAATTCATTCCCCTTTTTCTTAATGTTCCCAAGGTACATGTGAAAGAGCGCTAACCAAAGAAAAATCCCTAGAATTTTCTTTTATTTAAATGAACACATTACGGTTTTATGCTCGTACCAGGAATAGGAGTCAGTGTTGGTCCAGGATGCGGTGGTGTGTGTTTGGTGTTTAAGAAATGCTCTGTTACGGAGATCGGCGCATTTGCCCCTCTGGTCCACAATAAAGACGTGGTTCTCACAGTGGGGGTAGGAAGCCACCGAGAGTGGCTATTCTTAACCACCCAAACGCTAAGCCTAGTTTCTAGCTGGTAGTAATACTATACCTCTAATGGAGCTCTTCAGTGACCTTCTCAATTAATATACCCATTTTGAAAGGTATTATCCTATTTTCCTAACAAGTATTAGGGGCGCTTTCATGTGTCAGGGGAAGACGAGTAGCATAATCATGAACTTGAACTTGCCAAAAAGCCCTGACAACTAGGGTGAATACGGTTCTCAGAGCTGACTTTCCAAGCCTACGCAGAGAAAGTTAAGCTGGGATCACACTGGGAAATTTGGAGCGAGTTTTGAAGTTTCTGTCCTTTATTGTCTGCTCCTGATTGGTACCGAGCATTGCAGTTCCCACTGCTATGGGACTCGCGGGTGCTTTGCCCACTTCCAAATTGCACTTGTGTCCTAAATTTAACTCTGTGCTGAATCTTCTGTTTGCATCATCCCCAGGAATGAGGTTTTGGGGTTTCGTAGTGCTGTATGGGAGGCGACATGCGGTAGGCAGTGTAATAAGATCAAGCCGTGGACCCTGATTCTGAAGCTTTGATGCCCATCGATTTGAGGGAGAAGAGGCGAGCAGTCGGCTGCCAGCGGTTGGTGAAGTGACGGTTGTCTTCCATCCTCCGCATGCAAGTGTCCCGAGGCGGAGGTGGAGTTTCCTCTAGAAAGCACGCTTGGAGGCTCCGGGTTGCAGTCGCTTTACAACCTCCCCTGGTCCCAGCTGAGAACATGGTCCGTTTCTGCTGCTGTCTGCTCCAGGTGCTTGCTTCTGTGTCCAAGCCCGAGCTCCCCTCTTCAGTCTGCTCTGCAGCCACAAGGTTCAAGTCTCAGAAAAGCAGGAGACTGACCAGTGGTAGCTTTTGCTTGCGAATGAACGGGATCCCTTTTAACCAGATCTCTTCCCAGCCTTTTTTCCCCTTCTCCGTGGGATTTAGACCCCCTGGAAGGTTGTTCATGCTTCAGGTCTTGCTGTCTGCTCTAAGCTGACCTGTTGGTCTTGCCCTGCGATCCGCAGAGCGCTAGAAACATCTTCTCCTCTCTTGGTCCTGATGATCTGTCTTGGCTCTTTATCCCCATCTTGTTCATCTGAGATTGCCTTTCCTCTGAGCACGTTCTCTTCCTGGTCAGTCCCAAGTGACCTGTTTCTGCAGCTTCTCCTAAGGACTCGGGACGTTTTTCTCCAGGGTCTCACGGAGTCAAAATCCTGTCCTCTGACTACGTAGCACGTCTGGGATTTCCCAGCCTAAATGTTTAATAGCAAACCGC
>NW_005842480.1:1098213-1100609 GCF_000455745.1 Alligator sinensis
GCTCTTTTTACTTGTCTTTTCTCTCCCTCGTGCTAAGTGCATGACACTTCTTCTAGCAAACCAAAGTGCCTTATGCATAACGTGGTCTGAGCAGGCAATACCGTCCTACACTGATTTTATTTAAAGGGAGCCAGAGGCCTCGGCATTGTGTTCCCTTGACTCTGCAGAGCTGATCTCGATTTCCCCTGTGCTTCCCTCCCCTTCCCTCTCCACACTCGCTGCAGAAATAACAGTGCAGTTTTCAATAGTTTTGTAACTGGATTTCTCTTGTCACAACAACGCTCACGGGGCCGCGTGCATCCAGCCGGACTCCCTTTCGTTGAGTTCGGGTCAGGAGTAGCTGTGGCGACTTCTTATTTCGAGACCGCTGGTGCCAGAACGAATGTGCGGGTTTGGGCCTGTGAGCGAGGAATGATTTGTGACTTTGTAAGTTAGCACCGACAATCCAAGCTCCTGTCATCAGCATTCGCTGCTGGGTTATTCCAAGTAAGTGCACATCAATTGCTGCTGCAACGATGACAGATAACTCGGACCCGGAAGGCTTTTGTGTTTAACCTCGCTGCCTGTGCCCTCAGTGGCTTGTGGCTCGTTTGAGGGTTTCTGCACTGTTTAACCCCCCTGTATGTTGTGCAGATCGCTTCTCACATGAGGATTAATGCCTTTTTTTTTTTTTTCCAGCTGGCTTCTGTCGTTTTGCCTTAAAGTATTAGTTTGTGGAAGGCGGGTTCTGGGAATACCTTTTGCACTGACTTTTTTCCATGGGTTGTAATGGGTGATACCAGTTTAATGTACAAATGTCTTTTAAATAGAGCCTTTCATGCAGCTGACGTGAGTGCGAGTGTCTGTCTGCAGCACTTTCCCAAGCTGGGGCTGCGAGTCCTCTGCCCTACACCGTCCCCACGTCTTTGAAAACTGCAGTGTATTCTGTTCAACGAAAATGGTGATTCAGGGAGCTGGGACGGGGCAGGGGTGCTGCCAGATCCTTTGAGGTGTGCCAGGAGATAGCGTAGATAAGTTGATTAAAAAAGCAGGCTCAGGTTTGTCCCTGCCGAATGATCCCCCCCCCGCCCAGTCCTTTGGCAAGGAGGTAAGCGCTGTCGTATATAAATGAGTTTTGGGAGCGGGGTGCCCCTCGTTTCTCAGACTCCCCCGGGAAGGGCTGGGGCCACGGATCCGGCCACGGTCCTAGCGCTTGGAGGAGCCTGGACAGCAGGTAGACGGGTGGTGGGAGGAGAGACGATAGCTCCACTTCTCAGCCCCTTGAGCGCTTGTCCCACTGATGCTAATGTTGTTTTCTGCCCAAATACTTCATTCTCCTTCCCTGCTCCAGGCCCACAGCTAAAGGTGGTGGATTTCCCTCCAAGAGCCCTTCTCCGGCCTCCCGCGGCACGGGGTGCAAGTGCACGGCGCTGCACACAGCAAAGCAGCAGCAGTGGCTCTTCCTTTTGTGTGCCCATCTCAGCTGTTTTCTGGGCAGTAGCAATCCCTGGGCCCATCAGGACGAGGCAGAGGTGATGCAGGGAGCGAGGCTCCTCTGAACAAGCAGCGGGGAGAGCAGGGACTAAAATAACCCTCCTAGAAACACCCTGGCTGTAAGGGGAGTGGAGACCCCGGGCCCCACCAGCCCTGATGGGCTTCACTCCATGCAAGCAATGGAAAGAGGCGGCCTGGTTGTGAAAGGAGACAAATGGAGCAGCCAGCCCTGCAAAATTTCACCCTCAGCCCAGCTGCGGCAGGTGCAAAAGGATCAGCAACGGAGGGGAGGTGCCAGTATGGGTCTGAGAGTGCTCCAGAGCTTGGCAAAGGGGCAGACAGACTGTGACTAGGTGTGGAGGAGCTGCAGAGGACCCCAGGTGTGGGGGTCTGTGCATTGGGGTGCCCAGGCTGAGCTCCAGGAGGACTCCCAGCCCCCGAGCCCATAGGGATGGGGAGGGAACGTGGCATATTTGGAAGGAGCTGCGGCCTCCTTGGGAAGCTGCAAGACCCCAGCCCGTCCCCGGGAGGCTGCACCCTGCTCCGGAGGTACGGTCACGGAGGGGGGGCTGCGTGTTCTCCGCCCCGCATGGCAGAGGGCACAGACGCTCAGTGTGATGCACGTGGGCACAGACTCGAAGCGCACCCCCTTTCCCCTCCCTTCCCTTGACTCCCCTCGCCCCACACCCTGATGGAGAGGCAAAGGACAAGCCGCGGCAGGAAAAGAGGTCTTGTTTTCCAGTGTCTAAGTGCATCGCTGACAGCAAAGATTGAAATGGAAGGTGTTACCCCCGGTGGGGCAGGAGTTCTCCTCCCGGGCTCTTCCCAGAGATGCTGCCCTAGCAGAAGCAGACACGGGGAGGGAGACGAGCACTGGCTGATTTTCCTCCTGCATCGGCTCCCGGCAGCTCACCCCTATCCCC
>NW_005842480.1:1100684-1102180 GCF_000455745.1 Alligator sinensis
CTCTTCTGCAAAAATAGGGCTCGCTGCTAGCTCAGAAGTAGGAAACGCTCCAAAAAAGTCTGCTCTCGCAGTAGTGTGTGACTGGAGCGTCAGCCGCGGCCCAGCTGTCCAGCATTTCCCATTCAGCCAGTTCCAGAAGCAGCAATGCGTGGGGGACGCTCATGCCATCCGACCTGGTCAGAGCCCAGTTGCGGTCTCTGCTGCCAGGCAGATCAGCGTGAGAGCGCCGCGCTAAAACCCCCTACACGGGCATAAGGCACAGGAATGCACATGGCTTTGAGCGCCAAATAATTCCTAGCTACTAAAGCTCATTGAGAGGAATACAAACAGGTGTGTGCATATTCGTACAGGGTTAAGGCAGCGCTGCATCAGGATGAGAGTCCAGCCCGGCGATTCTCACACTCAGCAAACGCCAGCTGTTTCCTGGAGAAAAACCTGAGAGCCATCCTTGCGGGGCAGATCTCGGAGGGAGCCTGGCATGGCAGGGTGCTTCGGACACTCGGTTCCTATCTGAAATCTCCGGGTTTATCCTGCGAGGCGGAGGTGTTTTGCACACCTCGCAGTGCTAACCTTGTGCATCAGCTGGTGGCACCCTTCAAAGGATCTCGCAGCACCCTGGGGTGCTTTGCTTGAGAATCCCAGGCCTAGTCTTTCACCTCCGGCAGGACGCAAGCTAGGACCATTCCCCTGCACATCGCTACCTGAAACTGGTCCCAGCTGCTGGAGCTGCAGTGGGTCCTTCAGCAAAAGGCACATGCTGGCAAGGCACTTAGCATGCTGCCAGGCCTTCATAAGCCCGGAGCAAGGCAGGACCCCGACCGCCGGCGGGGAAGAGGCACGAGCTTTGATCAGCAACAGCCCACTGGGTCAGATACGATCTCAGATGGCAAGAGTGGGAGAGACTGCTGCATCGCCCAATACAGCGGGACACCATGGGGAGCTGGGCTCTACCCCTGGCTTTTCAAATCCTCTCCTTCCCCTCTGCACCCAGGGCTGTGGTTTCAGCCATCCCCGCCGGGCGCTGCGCTCAAGGGAGCAAAGCCGCGAGGACGCTGGACGAGCAGGGCCTGTAAGCAATCCAGAGAAGAGCTGCGCCCCAGGGACCGGCTGCGGCAGGGCGGGCTGGCGCGTTGGCAAGCTGCAGCAGGCGCTGCGCCTCGCCTGGACCGCGGGCACAGCTCACTGGCTGGCCTGGCGCAGGGTCTGGAGGAGGACGTGCAGCTTCTCCGTCGTGGCCACCTGGGAGCAGGGAGGCAAGGAGCCAGTCAGTACATCCATCGCCGCCTGGGAGAGAGCAACGCACACCCCGCCCGGGGCAGGGCAGGAGCAGGCGAGACCCGTGCCAGCGCCCCTGGCTGCCCCGCGATCCCAGCTCGCCCACCTGGTACGGCTCGGGCTCCCGCAGCCTCTTGTGAGCAGGGCCGAGCGAGCGCAGGGAGGCCTCCGCGTGGCTCCTGACCTCCGGCAAGCTGGGCAGCGGCTCGCAGACCTGAGCT
>NW_005842480.1:1103091-1106858 GCF_000455745.1 Alligator sinensis
GCCCCCCACCCTCCTCCCTACCCAGCCACGTGCCACCACAGACCTGCCGCCCAGCCAGGACGTGGCTCCCGAAAACTCCCCCTAACCTACAAAACTCCTGTCCCACCCCCCACCAGGTTTGCTTTTTTTTTTTGATCAGAGCCCAGATGATCCCCTCCGTGGTGGCCATGAAGGAGGAGGGGTCCCCGGATGGGCCAAGCGGGGGAGCTCCGGGATCTTGCTTTTCCTGGCCCCAGCCCCTGTCCCGTGCTCCCAGCGCTCGGCGCACCGCACCGACGTTGCCCCCGTCGCCCTCCGGCTCAGGATGCTGAGTTTGCTGGGTCTCAGCAGGGCAGGGGGAGCTGGGGGCGCTTCCCGGAGGCTCTCCCGCACGCACGGACTCTCCGCAGCTCCCAGGGGCGAGGAGATCGCGGCCAGGGGCAGGACAGAGGAGCTTGCCCGGGGGCAAGAGGGTGCGGGGAGGGGAGGGAGGGTGCTCCTGACCTGCCCATCTTTGAAGTAGGTGCGATGCAGGGTTTCCACCGCTGCGGGGATCACTCTCAGAGCCTCCGGGCTCGCCCCCAGCACCCAGACCTCCAGCTCCTGCCCTGCCCGCGGGGGGCTCTCGTCCGCCAGGGCCAGGAGGTCCATGAAGGGGCGACCTGCGAGGAGCGGGCAAGGCAGACGTCAGCCAGGAACGAGCCGCACAGAGGTCGGGGCAGGAGGCGCGAGACGGAGAGCTCGGCGAGCTCAACCTGTGCACACTCCCGCGTCTACCTGCACACCGAGCCGGGCCCCAGGGTGCAAGCTGGAGCTCCAGCCCCGCCGCTCCCCCTGTCATAACCCAAGGGTATGATTTTGTGCGCGCGCACTTCGGCACTGGAGAATTATTTCCCGCCACGAGGAGCTTTCTTTGCAGGGTGCAATTCTCAGTTGCAAAGAGAAAACCCCGGTGCAAAGAAGTTCCCGCCATTCGCGTGCAAACTTGTGTCCCACTATTGGCTGTTTCTAAATTAGTCCCACGTGGCGGCTAGCGATTGGCTTGCTAGCCGTATAAGAGGCTTGAGCGGTTTCCGCCCAAGTTGGAGACCTCCAAGGAGAACCCCGCAAGGGAGGACTCCACAACCATCTGGAGGAGGAGGAGGACTTCACGTCTTGTGAAGATCTCTAAGCGCTGCGGAGCCTAACAAACCCAGTGTGTGCCTTAAGAAGGATACAGGGGCCTGATCAACCTCTAGCCTCTCCCCGTCGCCGGCTAATCCCTCGACGAACCCCTTCCCTGCGCGCTTTCGTTCCACGGAGCCTAGCAAACTTCGTGTGTGTGTGTGTGTGTGTGTGTGTGTGTCCAGAGCTCTGCCCGAGTTATTTCAAGAGGCTCGAGTTTTTCTACGGGTCTTGTTCGTACGAGTTTTGTAACTGCAACTTAAGCGAAGTTTTCTCCTGCCTGCACCGCGACTGTCTACGGTGTAAGTAAAATAATCTTTAATCAACCGCTACGCGTCCGTGCCTAATTCTAGTGCCCGACCCACGTGCCAGGGCTGCTGGCCACAGCCCGCCGCGCGCCCCCGAAAGCCTCGGACCACTCCCGGCCCGCACCCCGCCAGCCATGCAAGACCCTGATCCGCCAGAGCAGGGGCCGTCCACCCCCAGGGTTTTGGGGAGTGGGGGTTGGAGATTGCAAATGCTGCAGCTTGAAGCCACTGCTCCTAGTCCTGTCCGCAACCGTCTCAGGGGAAAGCCCGTCTCCATCCTCTCCGTAAACACCCTGCAGGGACTTGGAGACTGTTATCGGTCTTCTCTTCTGCAGCCTCAATCCCCGCAGCTCTGCCAGCCTTGTCAGTCTTTCCTTCCAGGCCCCTGGGCGTTTTTGGCATCCGGCGCTGGGCTCTTTCCGAACTGTGCGTGTCCTCCTTGGAGCGCAGGGCCCCGGACAGGAGCCAGGCCTCCAGGGGAGGCCTCTCCAGAGCAGGGGGATCACTGCCCTTGATGTGAAGGCTTGATTTCAAGGATTTGCAAACTACTGTCGTGTCCCCCTTCGCCTCCTGCACCCTGAGCTCGATGCGCCTGGTTCTCCCAGCCTTTCGCGGCACGTAGGGCTGCCCACCTATCCCTGTATCGTCGTCATCTTCCACCTCTCGATCCCTTCCAGAGCCCGGTGCTGTGCATGCTAGCCCAGCTGAGGCCAAGCACAACTTGCTTCCCGTGTGTTGCACGAAAACTTCAGTCGCTAGAGCCCCAAACGGCATCCCGTTGCTAACTCTCTCAGACCGAGAAGCCCCACGGTCCCTCTCAGCAGCGCTACGGCCCAGCCGGTCACCCCCCTTCTGTATTTGAGCCTCAGAGTCTCATCCCTCTCTAGCATCTTGCAGTCGTCCTTGGTGCTGTCTCTTAACAAGCGGGAAGATGGCTGCCGCGGTCCCCCTGCTTCCCCTGGGGCAGGGTCGGGTGCAATGTCGTGTGTCCGGGTCGAGGGCGGTTTTGCGAATTGTTTAGATGGGCTGGTTTGGACAGGACTGGACTAGGGGCCCCCACTGGCTCCTTCCCCTTCCCTGCGCACAGCCCTGGAGCTGGTGCCACACTCCCGGGAGGGGGCCACAGAGCCTGGCCGCGACGAACCAGCTCACCCGCGGCATCCCGGAGCCTGTACGCTGCCTTGCACCCCGGGAGCGTCATCTTCTCCTCCTCCTCCGTCAGCTTCATCCGCGGGCGGCCGTTCACCTGCACCAGCTGCGGCGGGAAGCAACGAGGAGACGACGCGCTCAGGGCCGAACCGGGGCCGCTCTCCCGGGCCGACCCTCCCTAGACCCCCAGGCTCAGAGCAGCCCCCACGGCTGGACCGCCAGCCTCCCATCTGCCGGCGACTTGGGGAGCAAGCACGGACGTGGGGCTCTGCCGCCCCGATTGCAGACTTCGAGGCAGGAGCTGGGGTGGAGCTGGGGTGCTACGGCCAGCCCCGGACGGAGCCACGGGCAGCGTTTGCGGGTCGCAGCCGACCCCGCAGGGTGCGGGACTTCACCTTGTAGATGCAGCCCAGCGAGGGCTGCCGCGGGCAGGTCACCAGGTGGGTCCCGATCCCGATCATGTCGATGTCGCTGCCCTGAAGGGACAAGAACCGCCGGCGCCGTGGGCCCTCTGCATGGCTGGAGCTGTCGGTACGCGGCGCGAGGCAGCTCCGGACCCGGGGGAGGTCTGCGTCAGGGTTTCCCCGGCTCCAACCACCCCGGCGGGGTCCAAAGAGGCAGCGCAGGTTTGCTCCTGCCTCTAGCACCTGCCGGGGACCCAGAAGTCCCCCTCGACCCCATCCTCCCTGGCCCCTAGCCCGCGCCTGACCTCCGTGCCGAAGGCTTCCAGGCTCTGCTCGCTGACGTCGTTGCTCACCGCGATGGGGACAGCCTCGAACCAGGGCAGCTGGAACCTGGGCAGGAGCACGGTAAGGAGCTGCGACCAGGGCAGCGGGACAATGCCTCCCTGGACGCGTCCCCGTGCAGCCGGACACGGGCTCTGGGGCAGGGTCCCCCCCTCATGGGAGCCGGGCACCTAAACCCCTTAGGTCTCCGGAAAAACCTCCTCCCAACAGGGACGACAGAGGCAGCCGATGCCGGAGCCGAGGAAGAGCAACGCCGCAGCTCCCTGAACGCAGGCACCCCACGCGCTCCAGCCGCGCGCCCCACTCACTGGATGCTGCAGGCGCGAAGCACGCGGCGGATCTCGGCCGCCTGCCGGGCGAGGTCCCCGCTGTCCAGCCGCACGCCGATGGCGCGGTACCCCAGCTGGGCCAGCGCCCGCGC
>NW_005842480.1:1106884-1137726 GCF_000455745.1 Alligator sinensis
CGGGGGGGCGGCCGCGGGCCTCACCTCATGACAGAGTAGGTGTCCACCAGCCCCTGGAAGCTGCAGGGGAAGGTGATGGCGTAGGACACGAACGCCGCCAGCTCTCCCTCGTTCACCCCCTCCCGGGGCACGCGGAGCAGCTGGCAGGCCCGCTCCAGCCACGTCGCGGCGAGGCACGGGAAGTCCACCGGCTCGCCTCCGGCCCGGGGCGCCAGCATCTGCAGGGGACATGGTGCATCCCTCGTAGACCTGGCGGGGCTGCTCCAAGGACCCGCAGGACCGATCCCGGGTGGCCGGCTGTGGGGGGCCCTGCCACGCACTCACCCGGGGCTGCACCTCGGCCAGCGCCGAGAAGGACGTGATGTAGGAGTGGGCCACGGTGCCGCGCACCGGGATCCCGTACAGCTGCCCCGCCAGGACGTTGCTCGTGAAGTCAAAGCCTGCAATGCAGACGGGGAAGGGGGCAGGTGCGGGCGCGGCCGGCGCAGCGTGGGCAGGCCGCGAGGAGCCGGGGCGTGGGCTCGGCTTACCCCCCACGTACGAGTACTTGGAAGCGGACAAGGCGCCATCCGGGCCCTGGGCCCGGCGCAGCCCCATCTCCATCAGCTTCTTGTCCGGGCCGGCCAGGAGCCGGAAGCGGGCGGCGTTCGTGGCCACGAGGCTGGAAGAGAGAAACCCCAAATATCGGCTCTGCACCGGCACCGGGCAAGACCCCGCGGGAGACGGCCCCGATCCTGGAGCTCCCAGCGGGGCCTGGAGGGAGTTAACGCTGGGTAGGGAGGGTGCGAGCGAATCCCAGTGGGGACGGACATGCCTGCTGGGCCCCCCCGGGACCTGCCCCCCACCCCGTCTCCCAATCCGCCCAGCCCCGAGCGTCACCTGGCGTAGTTCAACAGCCACAGCAGCGTGGACTCCAGCAGCTGCACCACCAGCAAGGGCCCCTTCACCTGCAGCAGCGGGACCTGCCCGGAGGACGGGAGGTTGGAGCCTCGTGTCTGCCCTTGCATACCCCCCAGCAGCGTCACCTCGGCCCCTGCGCTCCCCCCGCACCTCCAGGACCCAGCCTGTGCTCGCCCCTAGGACCCTCCTTTGCTGCTTGCTTCATCCCCCTGGTACACAGAGCAGGGAAACTGAGGCAGGGAGTTGAGGCGACTTTCCGCCCCCGGGCAGCGCTCTCCCCACTAGCCCATACTGCTCACCCAGGTTTGCTCGAGGCCTGGCAGCCGGCTCCGGCCGACACTCACCCTGGGGAAGACGACAGAGCCCTCGGGGACGGCCGCGACGGTGACCTCCGAGGCGTCCACGGTGCGCAGGTAATCGAAGAAGGCCTCGTCCGTGCCGCTGGGCAGGGCTGACCGCACGTATTCGATGTCTGCAAGGAGACGGGGGCTGAGCCAGAGAAGAGCAGGGGCCGCCGGCCTTGGGGCAGGACCGGGGCCCTGATCGCACCCTCTCTGCTCCTACCCGCTTTCACCGAGCCCCACGGCAAGCGACCGGGCTGGGCGGACACGTGTTTTAGGGCAGGGGTCGGGCTGGCCCCGCCGGTCGCATCTGGTCTCAGCTCGGTCCGGAGGCCGACGCGGATCTGCGCTCGCAGGGGGAGAGATGCAGCAGGAGCGGGTTCGGGGAAGAGCTGCACCCCGACAGCACGTGGCTGGGAAACCGCCGGCGTCGCGGCATAACCCAAGTCGCAGAGAGGGCTGTGGGCCATTAACCCATGCTGGGAAAACCAGGAGGGGAGAAAGCATCCGGAGCAGCGAGAGCAGGAGGAGGCCGAGCTCCAACCTCCAGCCCCGTGCCCAAAACGCGGTCCAGGGTGCGAACCTTGCAGCTAATGCAACACAGCACTGATCCCGGCTTGCACCTTCCCTTGCTATGTCAAGGCCAGGCGGCTGGGCCGAAGACCCTGGCAGTCCCCGGGAAGGCCGGTGCAATGGGGCGGCGCCGCCAGGCGTTCCCGCTGGGCTAAGCCGGAGCGATGCTAAGCTAGGGTACGCGTCGATGCCAAAAAGCAGCACGGGAGCAAGGATGGATGAGCCAGGAAGAAAGAAAACATCATTAAAAGGCACTAATGAGCAGAAAGGCGCCGAAGGGGGCACGGAAAAGACTCAAGGCTGAACATTACAAGTAAGACCTGACTCCAGAGACCCAGCACGAGCGCTGCAGCACCCAGGCAGAGCGACCGGGTGCGGGCAGGCTTTCCTCTTCCCCCCGCAGCCGCCAGCACCGCAAGTCCAGGCCGTGCCCCTTGCATGCGCCACCGAGAACCCACGCCGCGCTCCTGCCAGGCCCCTGGCGGGCACCGCGTCCTGCCCGCAGCTCCCACCCGCCTCTCGCAGGGCTCCTACCTGCCTGGGAGAGGCTGAAGCCCCGCAGGAAAGCCAGGCACTCGCCCAGCCCTGCGCCCAGCGCGAAGCCCCCCTGGAAGGGGCACCTGCGGAAGGAGAGCTCGAACTCGGCCGGCTCCCAGTGCCTCCCAGCCCGCCAGTAGCCATAGGCCATGGTGAACTGGTAGAGGTCGGTGAGCAGCGCCAGCCTGCTGCGCTGCCCCGGCTCCATCCTGCAGCCACCCACCTGGGAGGCTGGGCTCCAGCTGCTGTGCCACGTGGCAGCCCGCAGCCAACGGCAGCTGGGGCCTGCTGCAAGGGCACCTGGGAGTTGTAGTCCCCCAGCAAGGCTCCCCATTCACCAGGATGTAGGCAGAGGGCTTAGGCCAGGGGTTGCACCCCCCGCACGGGTGGCACGCGAAGGCTTTTTGCTCGGGGCAGATGGCGGGGAAGGGGCCAGGGCTGCGCTGCCACCAGGACCAGGCCCCTCGTGGCCCCTGGCACGCCAACGTCTCGCAAGTCGAGGTTGCGGGTGTTTTTGGCACTCTACCCAAACACGCTGCCGCGCCCTGCTTTCGGCGCTGCACGGGGTCGGTCCCGTGCTGCAGGGCTTGGGAGCGTTGCGACAGCTTGCAATGCAGGGCCGCGCGCCGGTCCCGGCCTGGCCCACGCTGCTTCGCCCCTGAGCTTTTTCACCCCCTGGAGTGAGGAAATTAAACCCATTTTACAGGGGTGGAAGTCAGGTGAAGTGACCTCCGCCGGTGCAGCACAAGGCCACGCTTTGCTTCCTCTTCATTTGCCCGTGGCATCAAAACCAGCGCCCTTCTGCTAATTCTAGTTTGCTGCCACCAAGGGAGACTTGCTTTGCCGGGGTCCGGCCCTACGAGCAAAGCACTGCTTGCCTGCCGGCCCTGTTTACACGGGTCTAAATGGGAGTTAATCCCCAGTCGAACCAGAGTAGCTGTTGGTGAGAGGGCAGCATCGTAGCCAGCTCCATCCATCCCTGCGCTGCCAAGGGTAACTCGCGCTCACGGGGCCGGCGACTACAACAGCGAACACGGGCTCGTCCAGCTTCACCTTCCGGGCCTGGATTATGCTGCTTTTACCCGATTAATGGAAGAGCCACGTTATCCAACCTCCATTCCCTCTTTCGGGACGTAGAAATGGCGAAGTCACCTCTTAACCTTTTTCTTGGACAAGCTAGAGAGCCCGCGCTTTTGCTTCAAGGCAATAATACTTCAGTCATTTCTTACAGCTCTTTTCTCTAGTTTGGCAGCCTCTCCTCGAATTGCTAACTCCAGAGCTAGCGCTGTGGAGAAGCCTAGGACAACGTCACATCGACACGATTACCTTTATCAACTTGTCGTCTCATCAAAGGAGGAGAAGATGTGAAGTCATTTCGATAAGATGCATTTGCTATAAACCCTATTCATGACATTACCCTCTTTTAAATTCTTCCTTAATCAAGTCCTCTGTAGAGCCACTCCAGTATCCAGCTGACCGTCTGTCACCGCCCAGGTCATCCCACTTGCCTTTATCGTTCTCTGATATAGATTTAATATATAATACTAGAATTATTTCTAGTTATAGTACTATAGACAATGAGGGTTGAAGGGAGCTCAGGAGGTCACATCTAGTCCAACCCCTGCTCCAAGCAGGACCAGCCCAACTGCATCATCCCAGCCAAGGCTTTGTCAGTGCACGGTTTCCTTGCAAGCCAGCTGGAACTTCACACCGGTGCCCCAGGATTGATTGAAATATCCACCTTAATCATCATGGGGTTTCTCTGCTAGCTGTGGAGGAATGGTAGCCTTAGCAGGCCTGCGCCCTTTGCTTTATAGTCACCGAAGTGCTTGCTGGTGGTCCGTGGGACGCTGGCTTGGGCAAGGGAGCAGGTTCTGGCTCTTTTCCCCTTGTTTTGGGCTCTTTGCTGTCCTGTTGGGACGTGGCCTACTCGGGGTCTGAAACTCGTGGTCTAGATCAAAAGGGTCACCGAAGGCAGACCTCAAGAAAACAGATGCTGGCATCAGGAGTTGGGAGAAGCCGGCTGCTGACGGGCTCCGACGGCGCCGAAACCTCAACCAAGCAGCAGCCTGTTTCGAGGTGAAGCGTCTCAGCCCCAAAGGAGAGGAGCGAGCGGAGGAAGGAAAAAGGAGAGGAGTGGAAAAACCTGCAACTTCTGCAGACAGATCAGTGGCTCAAGGCTTGGACTGTTAAGTCACCTCAACTCCTGTCCGTAAGCCACAGCAAGGAGTAATGTCTCATCGCAGCAAGGGAAGTTGAAGTTGGCTATTAGGAAAACTCCTCACAAGGAGGGTGGTGAAGCACTGGGACAGGTCACCCAGAGAGGTGGTGGTCTCCATCCTTGGAGGTTTTCAAGACCCAACTTCACAAAGCCTCATCTGGGGTGATGTAGTTGGGCTGGTCCTGCTTGGAGCAGGGAGTTGGACTAGATGTGACCTCCTGAGCTCCCTTCCCACCCTCATTTTCTACAATAAGCCATGGTAGAGATCACCCTCAAATCACAGGACTGCCAATGAAGATCACGAAGTCTGAAACGCTTGGTCTATAATCAAAGATTAAGTTCGCTACAGGACCAAGAACATGGACGTGCACACACACACACACACACACGTAGACATATCCCATCTTTTCCCTTTTCATGACCTTGCGCCAAGGTATTTAGCAGAACTCACACATTTGGCAGAATCCGACAGGGCCGCGCTGCGAGCACACCTGCTATAGCCTCAAACCCGCGACCTCTGGGCCGTCACCCGTGCACCCACGCCACCCCGGCCTCCTGTAGGATGTCTTTATATAAAAAGTAAGTACACGTGCAACAGTACGTGTGAGCAGGGTCTAAGCAGCTCCCTGCTTGGTCTGCATTGCCAATAGGACTTGGGAAGCAAAACAGACTGCTACTACCGCACGCTTAGAAATCCTCAGATAACCAGGATGTAGAAGTGCTTTGCAAACATGACTTTCACCTCACCCATCTGTTTAGCAGGAAGAGGTGACAAGAGAGAGGGCTGATAACGCTAGCCAGCCTGCCGCCCTCCACCAACGTGGAACGCGGGTCACTGAGGAGCCGAGACGCGCGACAAGCTGGGTTGTCCGTCTAGACCACGTTATTACTCCCGTGCCCGCAAGACTAGCACTAATGCACCAAAACCTTGAGGAAAGGTAGCGTAGCTCAGCGCACCGGTGTCTTGTTAAACCGCATTAGCGACGAGCAGGAGTCTGTACGGTGGGAGAATGGGCCTTTCTAGTTTAAAACGACTAGCAGGAACAGATCTAGTATGCAGTGCAAGCTTTTCTTCCTGCATGCCAATTCAAGCATGGTGATTTAGCTAAATCCCAAGGCAAAGCTTAAAAATACCTGAGAGTTGCTCTGGGGTCCCTTGCTGCAGAGGTTATTTTCACATGACGCCCGCGAAGTATCACTGGAATACAGAGGCGGTTTTATAGTCGCTGAGCAAGTCTCAAACCCCAAGCCTGTAAGAGCACAGCTTCGTGCTTCGCTACGTCCCGATAGTCATGACACTTGGCGACTCTCACGCCGGGGATGGCTGGCAGCGTTTAGTGCTATTTAAGGGTAAAGCAGGTGTCCAACAGATTAAGTGTTGTACACCCGGTCTCAGGTGAGAGAGGAAATGGATTCCCAACCAGTGCTAGGGTGAAATAGAGAATTAAAATGGAGCTACGGGACACAAATATCTGCTTTTTGTATATGCCACAGCTGCTTCCTCTGGCTTCTGTGAGGTTTCAGAGGACCGCTGTGATGCCGGCACCTTCTCGCACAAGGAAACACACCCACACCATCTGCACTCGAAACCTTGATCTTTATTCGTGCCGGTTTCAGAAAGGATAAAGGTTTGCTCTTAGATCTTGTTGAAAGCAGCAATGTCGACGCTCTGGACCTGCAACACAACAAGAAACGCTGATGGAGACCCGAGAGCAGGCGGGCAGAAAGCAAGCTGGCCGGGGTGAATGCCGAACGGACGGCACGCGTCTTAATCGAATCGTCCAAAATGCTCCCAACAGAACTCTGTTTCGCCTTCACCGAGTCAGGAATTTACCTGCCCTGGAAAGGGGCGTATCCTAAGACTATGGACAGGATCATTAGCTCCAGAGCTGCCAGATACCGCGCAAGCGGATAAAAGGCAACGGTTCCCAACACAAAAAGTTTATAAATCAAAACAGTCGCCCAATGCATTCTGTAGAAAGGAGCGCGTCCTCACTACTGAGAAGAGTCCCGGGCCAGGCTGCAAGCTGGGGGTGATGCACGCTCCCTTCTGGCCACAGAAGACCCCCAGGGATGTTAAATGGTGATGATTTCACAAAGACCGCAGGTCAGAGACGGACTTTACAAAGCAGACTGATTTGATTTGTCAGTGCCCTATCGCCCAGTGGGAAAATGGCTCGTTTCTGCCCTCTGGCTCCTTCCCGCGTCCCTACCTGCTTACGTTTCCTGTTTGCAGCACGGTTCCTTCCCTTCCCCGCTCACCTCTGCTAGGAACTTCGCCCCCACCCCTTCGGCCAAAGCGGTCAGCAATTTAAACGTCACAATTAAAACTTTACAGCTAATGTCCCACTGGGAACAACGAGGGAGCCCACTGGTCCCAGAGCAGCTGTTTCCAGCAGTCTCGAACAATCAGGAACTGCACCAATTAATCGTGAAAACTGACCCTTTGGATTCAGCCGCTATTCTAAGAGCAGGGGGTGACCTGATGAACAAGGTGGCACAGGGCTGGGCCCCCATGAAGAGCTGGAGGAAGAGTGCTCTGCAATCAAGGGGGCCAAAAACCTCCGTTCTTTCTAAATGAAAATGTAAATCTTGCAGAATGGGAATATGCCACAAACACGTGGCAGGGGCCAAACAATCTCCTGGAGGCCTGGCCCACGGCTTAACTTACATAGTCTTCAAACTTGGTGATCTCCTCCTCCAGTATGTCTGTCCCAACCTTGTCATCTTCCACCACACACTGGATCTGGAGCTTCTTAATGCCGTAGCCGACCGGCACCAGCTTGGAGGCTCCCCACACCAGGCCGTCCATCTGAACGGAGCGCACGCACTCCTCCATTTTCGCCATGTCCGTTTCGTCATCCCACTGAAAAGGCAAACACAGAGAACCGAGCAGGCTTACCCACAGCTCCGAGGCTGACTTGGGACACACGGCATACCCACACTGGCAAAACTGTAACCTGGGCTGGCCACCCTGAACTTGCTACCGTCGATTCAAGTGACAGTGAAGTTAGAAGAACTTGGGCATTACTGTGGTTTGCAACTGAGGCGCAACCTCAGCCTCCCTACAAACTTGAGCTGAGTTCACAGCCAGCCTCTGCTTCCCTGCTAGGTGACCCAGAATGAGCCAGCTGGAGAAGCCTGCTCCTCCACCGCAGATATGGGCATGGCGACGCGCGCTTCAAGTCTGCACAGACTCGGCAACAAGGGCATTGCAAAGGGCTCCGAGCTGGGAAGCAGCCAAGAGACGGGAGACTGGACTCCACAGGACCCGGCAGAGAACGAGGCTGCCAAATGAAAGCGTCAGCTCTGCTTGCACCACGGTGCTGGCGTGCTGGGCAGGGCTCTGGCCGAGCGGCTTCCCCGTTTGCCGTTACAGTTGTAGCGCAGGCATTGCCACGGTGCCGCAGCACGCCAGGTGGCACTACCATCCTTGTGACGAATCCCACGCAGTTTGAGGGAGAGCAAAGCTCAGGTGCCCCCCGTGCCCACCCACGCTGATCCTCGGGCCTTTCCACCCGAGGGTCCCAGTTCTGCTTGCTGTCCCTGGGTTGCAGAGCGGAGGCTGCTGGGTTTTTCCCCAGGCTTCTGGGATTTTTGCTGGCTGGGAAGGAATCTTTTCCCCTCCTGTTGCTACATGCAGTGGAGGGAGGCTTTGTTTTCTTGCCTTGCTCAGGAGGTGCTGGGTGCTGCTGCAGCCCAGACTGGGATAGAGACCGGGCTGTGCCAACGCCCCTGCTGGGGCTAGGACAGCTAGAGGGGCTCGCGCCTCTGCTCAGGGTCAGACCAATGCCGTATTTGGGATCAAGAAGGAATTTTACCCCGTGGTCAAACTGGTATGGACTGACGTGGGGGAGATGGGAGGTGGGGCCCTCTCCCTTGCATCTCTCAAGTTCATTTTAACAATCCTTGCAGCAGACGAACAACCCTCATCCTCCTGCTTTACCCCGGCAGGTTACAGTGCCCTTCTGATGCCTTTGGGCAATATACCCTGTAGTTGTGCTGCATAAGGACTTGAACGGGATGGTTTGGATAGGGCTGACCCCGTCTCCAGCAGGGGGGTGAACTGGATTAGTGGTTCTCAACCTTTTTTGTACCAAAACCCACTTGTAAAACATCAGGGGCTAGCCCCAACCCAATGCCCCTCACTCCCAACCCACAGTCCCCCATGTGTGGGGTAGGGTGTGGGTGTGTGGGGCATGGGGAAGCCCCAAGCAGCCCTTTGCAGGGACTCCACCAGCCTGCAAGGGACAAGACACAGTTCCCCACGTTTTTCTCCTTTAAAGGAGAATCCATTTTTCAAGTTTGTTCGTGACCCTTTCATATATTCTTGCGACCCGCTTTTGGGTCATGACCCACAGGTTGAGAACTGCTGAAGCAGATGACTTCCGGACCTCCTGCCAGCTCATCTCGTCTCTGCCAACCCTTTCCTTTGCCCAGAGCCAGGCCAAGTGGAGTCTTCCCCCAGAGGAATCGTCTCCAGGGTAGGACTACGCAAGAAGCAAGACCAAAACTGCAGCAGGTCAGCGCTGTAACTTTGAGGACCCTGTTCTTGGAGGGACACTTCTCCCCCGCAGGGCCTCAGCTCCCCAAATCTACCTTTCAGCAGCACATACGTGGTAAGACACTCTCCTGCTCGCATATCTACGATGGTAGAGTCTCTGCTTGACGGACCATTGGTTTGTGCCCATATTCAGGGTATTTATCAGCTTCTGCTCCAGCAGGTGCCAGTTAGCTCTTCAAGAGAAGAGCAATAGTCCAGAGCAGGATGTGTAGCCCATGGGGCAGCCACATGATCTCCGACTGCCACCTTTACAACAGAGCAGCAGCAGCTCCCATCGGCAACAGATCCCATCGTGCTACAATCACCCTGCAATTCGGTGAGCCAGACCATCTCTGCTCGGCAGCTGCTGCCCACCCGTAATACCCCGATTCCCACAACGTCACTAACAGCTTCAGTATGAGCACCCTGTTTTGGGGCCAAAACATCTGCTGTGTAAGGATGCGCTTACAGGCTTGACATCCAGGAGGATGGAAGACTTGGCAATGAGGCCCGGCTTCTTGGATTTCTTTTCTGCATACTGACGCAGTCGCTCTTCCCGGACCATGGCAGCCTCCTGGTCTTCCTCTTCATCATCGCTGCCAAAGAGGTCGATGTCATCGTCGTCCTCATCCTCATCAGCAGCAGCGGGCTCAGCAGTTTTCCTTGCAGGTAGTGCAGAAGGCAGCTCCACTTTCTTGGAGGAAACAGACAGTGGTTCCACCTTCTTCATGGGGGTGACATGCTGTGGGGAGCAGGGTGGGAGGAGAGGAAAGTCGAGGTGCGAAGCAAAGCCACAAAAACGCTCGTCCCTTCACATCTAGTCCAACCCCCTGCTCCAAGCAGGACCAGCCCCAACTACATCATCCCAGCCAAGGCTTTGTCTACCTGGGTCTTAAACACCTCCATGGAGTCCACAGCCTCTCTGGGTAACCTGTTCCAGTGTTTTACCACCCACCTTTTGAGAGAGTTTTTCCTAGTATCCGACCTCAACTTCCCTTGCTGCAGCCTGAGCCCATTGCTCCTTCTGTCATCTGCCCCCACTGAGACCAGTCCAGCTCCATCCTCTTTGCAGCCCCCCTGCAGGGAGGTGAAGGCTGCTATTCAATCCCCCTTGGTATTCTCTTCTCCTGACTCAACCAGCCCAGTTCCCTCAGCCTCTCCTCACCAGTCCTGTCCCCCAGCCCCACAACCATTTCCGTTGCCCTCCTCTGGACTCTCTCCAATGTGTCCACATCCTTTCTGTAGTGGGGGCCACAGCTGGACACAGGACTCCAGATGTGGCCTCCCCAGTGCTGAATAGAGGGGAAGGATCACTGCCCTCCATCTGCTGGCAGCGCTCCTACCAATGCAGCCCAGGATGCCGGTAGCCTTCTTGGCACCAAGAGCACTGTTCACTCATAACGAGTCACAGGCTGCCTCAGTCGCATGCTGTGATGTCAGGCATTACTAGAAGAGGCTCCATTGCTGTGTCTTTGGGAGCGACATAAGAATTTTTGTACTCTACAGAGTGGGACAGTTAGTTTGATGCATCCTACAACCTGGAGCAAAGGTGAACAGACAGGGGCAAGACACAGCTCCCAGAGATGCTGTCCCTGATGAGGGAAAAGACACAGCACAAGCCATGTACAGTGTCTGCAGCAGGTCGAGCAGGCGGCACTAGACACTCGCCAGGTCCCACTGATTTCAACGTTAAGAGCAGTTTTTAAGGCAATTTAATGTGAAAGCTCATTAGTGTGGGAACAGCCAGCTTAGCTTCTGGCACCTTATTAGTGCTTGTTACTTTTATAGATATGTCCTTCCACCTCTGCTCAGCTCTTCATACCTCCTGAAGCTTATTCCAAGCAAGTGCTGGATCCAGCATGCAGCCATGTGCAGCACATGTCCCGGGCCCAGCGCATGGGGCAGTCTGGCATGCATCATAGGTGGGTCAACTTGCAACCTAGGGGCAGCACCAGCACTCCATGCGCCAGGTCCAGCTCACAGGCCACATCTTGGACACCCTGGGATAAGGATCAACTGCCCACCTGCACAGCAGGCAGATCTGTGGCAAGCAAACGAGCCTGTCTTCCACTGCTTAGAGTACAATACAATGAGAAGGGCTGTGGAAACACCCCCTCTGCCTATCTTCTGCAGTGCTACTTGCTATATATTCAGTACGTACCGAGAAACTTTGGGATTTCATAGCATATTCCTATTTATACATGCCAGGGTAGTCACCTGCATTAGCTTCACAGGTTTTGATGCACCTACGCTGTTTTACTCCAGATGGGAATCCACCCTATTCATCCCCCTGAGTGGGCTTTAGAGCAGGAATACCCCTGCCCTGCCTGTGCCATTGCAAGTGCAGCTAAGGAGGGTTTTGCTGTCCATGCCTCATGATCCCTCTGCAAGCATTCCCCTTTCCCTTCAGTGGCCTGAAGGACTCTAAATGGAGCTGGCACCTTGCAGGCACCCAGAGGTGGGGTTTACCTGGGTTGGTAGTGGTGCTGAGGACTGGTGAGAAGTAGAGCTTCTTTCTAGGGTGCTCAGGCGACTTTCCAGCTTGGAGATAGCGTGCTGGAGATCTGCAACAACTAGAGAGGAGAGAAAGACCGTTTTACTGGGTCAAGCTCTGATGCTTTGGTCAGGACAGGATGAGTTTGCTTTCAACCCAAAGTGCACTCCTTCACCCACAGGGTGATCCTCCCTGCAGTGTTAGTAAAGCCACCATCATCTGCGAGGCTCCAGCTGGTAGCACAGAGGACGCATGCACTGCTGTCAGCCCGAATCAGACGCGTGCTCTCGTCGGAAGCCGCCCTCACTTACCGCTGCGAAGGTTTCTGTTTTCCAACTCCAGGCTGGAAATCCGGGAGATGAGCTCACTTTGGTCACCGCTGGGGCCAGCGGCAGAGGTTGTGCTTGCACTCTGCAACAAGGAAAAACGGAGTGAAAAAATGGAGCCCGGTCACATGCTCGCAGTTCTCTGACTCGTGTGCCCGGGGGCAGGCATGACACCGGAGACAAAGAACTGGCACTTCTCTTCTCGAGCTTTTTAATGGCAACAGACGACCCAGGTAAGTACCAAGTTGCGAACTGCACTTCACCAGCTCCAGGTGGAGCCGAGTCGGGCTGGAACTATGTTAACATGTCACTTGAGCATCTTTCGAAGCATTTTACAGCGATCAGCTACCTGGAAACATTCCCGTGGGCAAGGCAGACTGTCTTGTGTTAGAGACACGGAAACTGAGGTGCAAAGCACTGAACCGACTCCCCCAAAAAATCAGACAGCAAGTCATGGGGGGAGAGCGATTCAAACCAAGGGACCCCAAGAGATTTTCTCCCCCAGTCCCTGCCCTGGCCACTACCTAATGCTTCCCTTAAAACAATTTAAGCTGACAAGAGCTGGAGGAAGAAGGTATTTCATATTTTGGTACCATTTTCAAAGCAGCTGGGTTTAACAGATATGCATTTTTCATAAGCCATTATCTGTGCCTCTGCTTAGGCAAGGACAGAAAATAAAACCAGTCGTTAAACTCCGTTTGGATTTGCTAATACTGAAGTTTACAAGTCCGGAGAGCACCACGCTCATTGGGGTGTCGCTTTCAAGGATCGGTGTCTCCATTCAGAGCTCAACGGTGGCAAAAGGAGTGTGGGTAGCAGGGAAAACACCCCTCATTCTGCAATACCCCTGCCTAGAGTTGTGTCCAGGACACTGTGGAGGGCCTGGTAGGACCGAGTGCTTTCAGCCCCTGGGATGGCCCTGCCGTAGCCTAGACCCCACAAGCATCTATGCCTGGCAGGGGTCAGAGAAGGTTGGATTACTGTCAAGGCAGCATGCTCACTCTTGGGGGAAGGCAGGGGCAGAGAAGAGCACTCTCTCTTTCAGACAGTCCCTTCCAGCTAGAACACAAACACAGGCGCTCACTTTGGAGGAAGCCAAGAAACTGGGCCAGAAGCTACGACTTACCAACACGCTCCAAGGTGCAAGGGCTAGCAGGCAGGTATTTCAGGGAAACACCCGACTCCTGAATGGTAACAAGGGGCAGCAAGTTGGCACAAGTGCCAGAAGCCAAGTCGCATAAAAAGCACTAATCCCGCAGACGTGGCTGCGTGCTCTCGAGCTCAGGTGTGCAGCTGCCCCCCTCGGTGAACCTTTGGTACTTTAGCCACATGCTCTGACCACCTGCCTACGGACAGACAGCAGAGAGCTGCTAAGTGCACCGTGCCAAGGCATCACAAGAACGCATGCTGGTCTAGTCCAAACACGAGCTGCTCTTCCCTGCACACACAACCGGGTTTCATCCATCTGCACGGAGACTTACAGTTGGGCGGCCTGACTGCCTCTTGCGGCGGGCGGGTGACGCTTCTTTGTGGCTATCCAGACCCGTCTTGTGCTGGAAAGGGGGGGGGAAGGTTTGGGAGTGTTTAGCAGACACAAGACGTGGAAAGGGCTGAAAGCATATTGCTCGTGCTGGGGCAGGTGTGTGCATGCGGGAAAACCATTCTCAGCCTCCTTGGCCAAACACACCATCCTATGAACCGCAAACACCAAACTGGGCAGGGCAGGAACACAGCCCCGCCGTAAAGCCTCCTGAATTGCCGTGCTAGGAATACACCAGATCTAAGGCAGTGGTTCTCAACCTCGTTAGGCTCAAGGTCCCCCTCATTAGACTCAGGGCCTCACTCAGGAAACGCCAGCTCTTCTGCTTCACTTGTTGTTTGACCGCGGGGAAGTAACAGAACAATTCTTCAGCGCAAATCGCTCCGAAAGACCACAACAGACCAGAGGGTTTCTGATCACGTCAATTCCTGTTTGAAACCTCTGGGTTTATCTTGTGAATCAGTGTAGGTGCAACCCGTGCTAATACTGCCTGCTTGTGAATCCCTGTACTAAGCGTGAGCTCTGCTTTCTGCTTAGCTCACCCAAGCACTGCGGGAGAGAACAAGAGACCCTGCCCCTGCCCCTGATTAACACTGGGCCTCCAGGCCTTTTCCCATGTGGAAAAATGAACGGGAGTGCGTTATACAAATGCTCGGGATGGATACATTACACAGTGCCTGGCATTTTCTGAGCACTATGCAAGGCAGGTAATTAACTGTCATGCCTGCTGTGCCCCCACATCATCACTGGGCCAAACAACAAGGGGGACAACACCCAAGGCTCATTCACCTGCAGCTCTACCAGAGTCATACACGCCACCCCTGGCTTACGGTGCCTGTCTGCTGTCTACATCGGACAGACACGGCGATCTCTGCACGTGAGGATGAATGAACAGTGATCTGACATCAGCTGCAGAAAGACACAAAAGCCTGGGAGAAAACACCTGAACCTCCCTGGATGCTGCATCGCTGACCTCCGCACTGCCGACGACCACGTGAGGTCCCTTCCAGCCCCACACTGCTGTGAGCCTGCGTGCTGTTCTCAGGCAGAAGAAAAAAAAAAAAAAAAAAATGTAAAAACCAGTTTGCACAGGAAACTGGAACAAGAAACCATCCGCAGACTGGGCTGTGTTCAGTGAGGTTTAAACAGGGATCTTATCCCAATACCGAGATTAGCTTGCGACCTCTCTGCTCCCAGGGCTTCTTTGCTCGTCTGCCTCCTCCCCCTGCCTTCCCACCTACCCAACCACCGGATGCTCTTCTCCGTGCTGTCTTTTCACGGCATCAGGTACAACGAACTTGTGTTCATAAAGCTTGTGCTCTCTCTCTCTCTCCAGATATCTAACTTTTGGTTAGTCTATCTGCCCTGCCTTCTGATGGTCTCCTGGAGGTCAGGGAGGCATCTCCACTTTGCTGACAGGAAGACAAAGTAGAGATGCGAGTGGACTTCTTCAAAGTCGCACACGCGATCAGTGGCAGCCAGGATCAGCTCTGAGTTCCTGGCTCCTGACCTGCAACTAAATCCACTGGAGCACAGACAAGAGCATTCATAGACAAGCGAAACAACTCATTAACTCGGCACAAGGAAAGTTGCACTACGCAACTGGCTAATTGCTGACCACTGCGGGTCTGCTGCGTTCCTCCCGCACGCTCCCTGGTGCTGGGAATGCTTTAATTGCTAATAAAAATAGGAAAGCCAGAGAGAGTATCAAGTCCTTTTCTAATACAAACCCCTCTTACCAGGGCATCTCAACTATTGCTCAGTGGGCCAGAAGGCTTGCAAGGTAAACCTTAGCAAAACCAGAGTGCCTCGAACTCTTCCAACACTAGGCCCAAAGAGCAGGCAGCTGGCTTAATGAAATAAGTGAATAAAAACAGTCTTCTGCACATTATTGGGACCCAACTGCCTTCCCCCTGCTCAAGTCAGAGGCACAAGGGAATACAAACCTGGCCAGGTGAGCACGAGATACACAAAGTGTTTTAGCTGTATGGACATTTGAAAGCGGAAAGCTGGCTGGCTCAGCTGAGCAGAGGGGACAGCAACTGCTCCATTAACAGGCAAGAACTTTCCGTTCAAAATAAATTGATATTCTAAGCCCTGCGTGAGACCCCACAAACCCCTCAAAGGTCAACCACTTGAGTCTAGCGAGCGCATTGACATGGCAAGGCTTAAAAGAAGTGTTGAATCCCTTCTCTCTCTCTCTCTCTCTGAAAGCGCTTTCATGGTAGTTGTTCTGTGAAGTGAGCTCAAGTCATGGATGCCACATCTTTCCTGGGAGCTGCCTCCTCATGTGCTCTGTGGCAGTGAAATCTGCTGCAGAATTCACGTCAGGCGCCAGATCCGTATGCCTGAATCACATAAAGACATCCCTCTCTCTTACGGGTACTAAAAAACCCCTTAGAGACAGGAATCAAACACAAGCCACTGAAGTGCAGTTGATCATGAGCACTTGGGACAAGAAAAATCAACAGGGCAGAGCTTGCCCCTTCACCTCAAGCAGTTAAATCTGGAGCCTTATGATAGCACTGGAAATTATTTCACTTCCCGTCTTCCTAGCAGAACTATCCAGCTATTGCAACACAGCTCCAGCAGGCCTCTTGGGGGGAAAACCTACTGAGACGAGAGAGTAGGGCAGGAAGAAAAAAAAAATACCCAATCCAAAAAGGTTTAGATACACATCAGCACCGACAGCTTAAACAGGACTTTGAAATGCCAAAATTTACATGCATGGTCCTTACTGAAGGGCAACCACAGTCTAAAAAATATCGAGACTATGGAGCATCCAAGAGGAGTCTTGAGGTTGCAGATTCCGATGATTTAACTTACACAAACCCCTGCTGCCAATGTTCTGTAACCCGATGGTGCTGTATGCTAGAGCATGGCTGCTTCATGCCAACAGACGTGTGCCCAGCTATACACCTCTTTAATGCTAGAGCAACTTCTAACAGGCCTGTCCCCAAATTAAAAAGCCACTCACGTGCACACATGCTTGCATGCATGCAGCATGTATATGCATGTGCGCGTGCACACACACACACACGAGCAATGCACTAAGGAACTAACATTTCTCAAGGCAGTGTAAAAACATCAAAAAGTAGGTTCATTCTAGGGAACTCATTAAGGACCTGAGCTTTTAAACCCAGTGCTTCACACACGGCAAATTCATTTCTGCTCCCCCATACGTAAATTCAGAGTTGTCACTAGAACATTGTTGACATTTAGTACGCCGTATGGCCTACCCAAATGGCACGTCCTGAAAAGTGGCTGGGATGGATGCACCCTCAGCAAGTCTGCAGATGACACCAAGCTGGGGGGAGTAGTAGATATGCTGGAGGGTCAAGGGACCTTGACAAATTGGAGGACTGGACCAAAAGAAATCTCCTGAGGTTCAGCAAGGACAAGTGCAAAGTCCTGCACTGAGGAGGAGCAATCCCAGGCACCGGGGCAGGCTGGGGGTGATGGGCTGGGCAGCAGCTCTGCAGAAAAGGCTGGGGGGACAGGGGACAAGAAGCTGAACAATACCCAGCAGTGTGCCCTTGGTGCCAGGAAAGCTAACGGCATCCCAGGCAGCATTGGTAGGAGCGCTGCCGGCAGATCGAGGGCAGTGATTCTTCCCTCTATTCAGCACTGGGGAGGCCACATCTGGAGTCCTGTGTCCAGCTGTGGGCCCCACTACAGAAAGGATGTGGACACATTGGAGAGAGTCCAACGGAGGGCAATGAAAATGGTTGTGGGGCTGGGGGACAGGACTGGTGAGGAGAGGCTGAGGGAACTGGGCTGATTGAGTCTGCAGAAGTGAAGACCGAGGGGGATTGAACAGCAGCCTTCAGCTCCCCGCAGGGGGGTGCAAAGAGGATGGAGCTGGGCTGGTCTCAGTGGGAGCAGATGACAGGACAAGGAACAATGGGCTCAAGCTGCAGCAAGGGAAGTTGAGGTTGGACACATGGAAAAATTAACACTAGGAGGGTGCTGAAGCACAGGAACAGGCTTCCTGGAGAGGTGATGGACTCTTCATCCTTGCAGGTTTTTAAGACCCAGGTAGACAAAGCCTTGTCTGGGATGATGTAGTTGGGGCTGGTCCTGCTTGGAGCAGGGAGTTGGACTAGATGTGACCTCCTGAGGCCCCTTCACACCCTCATTTTCTATGAATCTGTGCACTCTCCCCCCCATTTGTAGCATCTAAAAAGAAAGGGATTCACTACAAGGCTGGGAATGGGAAGCCACAGCACTCGGAGCAGTCTAATCACCAGGGAGACTGATTTTGCTTTCCAGAGCAGGGGTGGTGGGCTACGTGTGTGGAAGGGACCGGGCGCAGCTACCTCCAAGTCCAGGACCAAGCAACCGAGACAGAAGCAGCACCTCTGCGGGCTCCTGTTTCTGTTAAGTGATCGCTCTGCAGGGATCCAGAAACCAGAAGGAAGTGGCTGTTGTGAGGCTGATGGGCAGTTTGCATTTTAAAACCCACTTCTACTTCTTTAACTGAGTAGTCTCATTTCCATAATGGACTTACTCAAGTCACTGTTTCATGGTTCTCAGCTTTGGCTTCCTTCCCCAAGCTGCCGAAGGGCACATTGTGCCCAAAAGCTTGTCTAACCACCTCTCAACTATATTCAGTTGGTCCAACAATACGTATTGCCCCCAACCACTAGCTTCCCAGAAAAGGGGACGTTCCAGATTTTTAGGGACAATGCCTGCTAATTATCTAAAGTACTTCTGGTCTCATGTAAAATCAAGTGTTCTTTCTCTCTCTTTTGACTAGATGCCAAGAGAAAGCTGAACATGAAAAAACCCAAGGGCTGGTGAATTCAGCTTAGATAAGATGCTGAAACAGAAAGGTTTTGGTTCCCACAGCACCTTCCACTTGGGTCACAGCAGGCCCAGTATTTTATGGCTGGCTTTCTGCAATGTTTAAGATGGCTAAACCTTAATGTTCAGCGAGTTTAATGGTCTTCATCTGAGCAGCGCCCGGGATAAACGCGCTAGACAGCGCTGTTGTTTGCCTATTAAAATTTTGCAAGGCAGACATCCGGCAGACGCCCCACGTACCGCATAGGCACCATCCTCCAGGCAAGTGAAACCACGGGAGGTCAGCCTGTTTGTGTCTGCAGAAACGCAGAATCCAGTCCATTAGCTGCACCACAGACTCCTTAACTTCTGGCTCCTCCTAGCTTCAAAAGTATATTCCGGTGCAAATGCTAAGGAGTTTAGGAGACATCTTGCTGGATAAAACACCCCCTCTGCTCACAATCCCAAGAACAGGGACAGTGTGGTGGCCCTCTGCTTGCAGGCTCTGGCTGCTGCAGCAGGGGAAAGCCAGGCAGGAAACCAGACTGCAAGTACAAACATGCAAAATTAAGATGGAAAATGAGATCCTAAACAGTTCTGTGCATCTCAAAACCAGAGACTCACTTGGTATTACCCTGAGAAACACACAGGCAATCCAGGAGTGTAACCGGGCCATCTTTGGTGTTGCACAACTGTCCATTTATGAACAGTTGTAACTGCACAGACATAGGTAATCCTAAAAGGTGGGGAGCAAAGGCAGCAGCTATGCTACAGGCACTCTGTGGCCAGACAGTATTCCAAGATACCTCAATACTCTACCTAATTCATGAGCCACTGCGCAAAAGGGTGCAAGTATGGGAAAGGGCTGGGAGCTCCCCAATTGTCTCAGAACTCAGAAAGAAGAGCGAGCAGCACCAGCTAGTGGAGAATGGAAACGCTGCGGCTTAAAATCCACTGCAGCAGTCTTGACCCGAGTTTCTCCCCACGGTATGTCTGACCCAGCTGGATGGCGCAAACCCAGGACCTGGTGCTTGCTCCCCGAATACTGGGGAGCCTCCAAGCTCTAGGAACAGTCCAGGTTTGTGTAAGCTGTGCAATGGAGAAGTGTAAGAACTAGGCCAGGCATTCACTCAAAGGAGGGCAGCCTAACCCAGCCGTATCCGATTCCAGCCCGATTCCCTGCCTACCTCGCTCGTATTTCTGAGTGCTCTTGCGAGGGGGGGATACCTGTACAGACAGAAGCAGCGATTTGTCCAGTGTCATAAAGGAGGCCCAAGGCAGAGCAGGGAATAGAGCAGAGGGCCTCAGTGTGCCAGTCCAGAGCCCGCCCTACAGAGAAGGGACTAGCGCAGGACTCTGTTCCAAGCTCAGTCAGGACGTATCCAACCTCATGCAAGGTACTGCAGCCCTCTGTCAAATCTCTTGCACTATTCAGGACTCCATACACGCTAGCTGTCATGTGCCATTGCACACACACATTAAAAGGATGCAAGAGGAAAACACGTTAGTATCACACCAAGAGGCTGAAATGGATGGTTATGTGGCAGAGATGACCATGCAAAGCAGAATGAAAGGTATGTGCAAATGTTTCTGGCATCAGCTTCTTTTTTCTTTAAACCGCCTTTCAGGAGATCTGCTCTATTAGCCACGAATCCTTGCAAGTTTTGCCTCAAAATGTTAATAGGCAGCAATGCCAAACTGCAGATCCATGAAACGCAACCAGAGAGAGCTAGGAAGAAGGAAGAATTTTCTCTTTTTCTATCTGTCCTTAGCTACAGCAAGGATGACTCTACTTCCGTGTACAAGTCTCACACTTTTAGGGGTGAAGGAGGAAGAATCTCTCAGATACCAAGCACAAAAACCCAAAGTAAATCTACAGATCGGGCTATGCAGCAGTATATCACACATCCTTACAGCAGCCATCCATTAATAACGAGGTTTCCGAAGCAGAAGTGAAAGCAGGGACTCTGATATTTCAACCTAGTTTCTCTTTCCAAGTACCTGAGAGCAAAAAGCCTATAATTCATACTCCTTAGTCTGTGCCCCAGCAAAGAAGGTGGCTAGCAGCTACTGATGCTCCTTAGGATACACCGTGAATGCACAAGTGCTTTGCAGTACAAATGCCGCTGCCCTGCCTGCTCTAGAGCTCTTACGAACCAAGGCAGGGTGAGATCAATACCAGACCCCAAGTAAGCGGGAGGAAGAGGTCATCAACGCCACAAAGCTGGTTGGATAAGTGTTACACAGCTGGGAGGTTTGCCGTGTTATATGGAGCCTCTGGAGCAGCTGTGTGGTGAGATTACACGGAGCCTTCCTCTTGTCAGTGGCCGTGTCACCATGTGCATTTATGCCGGCATAAATTTACTGCACGCTAAATTACTGCGCAGTAAGTGGGAATAGGCCAGCATCTACACGTGCAGATGTTAAAATGCATCAGTGCTGTGTAAGGACTAACTTAGGACTAAAGCTAGCCCTCAGTTAGTCCACAACACACAGTGTTACTGCACAATAAAGGCATTTACATGTGCGTTACTGTGCAGTAACTAATCCGGTGTAAATTTGATACCTGCATCCTGCGGGTATCAAGTTTATACTCAAGTTGGCATAAGTCACCATATTTACTGTGCAGTACAGGCATGCACATGTAGATGTGTGCCCATACTGCGCAGTAACTTCAGTTACTGCACGGTAAATGCGCGTGTGTAGACATGCCCGGCGAGTGCTATAGTGCAATCTCTTTTTCCAAGTGTGTTTTGCACCCCTCGCTGTCTTCCCTGCAGGACTCTCAGGCTCTAAGCCCAGGCTTTGGGAGTCCTCCCAGAGATTCCCACTGCCTGAGGTCTTTCTAACTAGAGTAGCTCTAAAATCCCAAACACTGAGATTTCCACAGAGAACATCAAACACAGGACCAACCAGAATCAGAAGAATCAACATCCTGAATATCAGGATATTCAACTGCCCTTCAAGCAGAGCTGCAAGTTCCACTTATCAGGCAAGGTTGGACTCAAGGTTGTGTGTCCAGCCCTATGACCAGCAAGGGGTACGGAGGCAAGAGAGATACAATTCAGGGTGCTTGAGAAGGGGCAATTGATCTCCATCACAAAAGCAGCCTCAATTCAACTCCTTATTCCTATCTGGAAGACACTCCAATCTTGTCCAGGTTGCTGAGTGAGTTCTTCACAGCCCAGGACCTTTCAATCCAACATGGATGTTTGACTTGGGTCTCAACATTTGTATGGAAAACCTGAGCACATTAAATACTTACTAGTTATTCGAGTCAGAACCCCCTCCCACCCCACCCCTGCTAGCGACTGGAGTGTCCAACACGC
The DNA here is from genome assembly GCF_000455745.1 of Alligator sinensis. Classification (NCBI taxonomy): domain Eukaryota; kingdom Metazoa; phylum Chordata; order Crocodylia; family Alligatoridae; genus Alligator; species Alligator sinensis. The sequence continues at coordinate 1,128,474 of NW_005842480.1, forward strand.
TTTACCAAAGAAGGGCCCAGCAGCAGCACTTCAGTCGATGGCAATACATTTTTCCCTAGGTACCCCCTTCTTCATTAGGACTTCAAACCAATGTTAGCATCCTCTTTGTTCCCCTTTTTCCTAATTCCCACACCCACAACTTGCTTCCAAGACCAACTTAGAAAGCAAACACACCACCACATTTTCACTTCCTATTGTGCCTGCTGGCTTTACAAATGCCAGTTGAGTGCAGGGTGGCTCAAAGAGGGTGCACAGGTGGGTCTCAATTCCTGCATCACTGAAGCCTGTGGCTGAAAGGGAAGTTACAAAACAGAAGACATGAGGTGGGGACCAAGAGAAAAGCAATTGCACCCATCCCACCTGCTCAAGATACATGGGCTGTAATTAATCTGCTAAGAGACATAATTTTATGTTCTATATAAATAGCCAGCTTCCTTCCACCAGAGGAATTACTATACTCAGAGAGCATATTGGCCTAGCAAGCCAGACACTTTTTCTAGTACCTCACAATGGAGGTACTAAATTTAATGCGCATTAGCAAAAGCACATTAATGAACATGTAGATGCACCCTGTTTGTAGCTGACATTTTCAGCCCTGCTTTCCAGATGAAACGGGCACACAGATTGCTTTGGGGAGAGCCTTCATTTCCTACCCTCTCAAGACTACCCTTCCTTTCCCTGACAAGCCAGGTCCAGGATCTAAAAGTTTCCGTCCGAATAATCACAGTGCTTAAAACTAGACAGCAGCCTTGCAACACATTGATTGTACATATGCAGCAAAATGACTCCAGGAGAAGGCAAGATTTCCAAAGCCATTTTAACGCGTGTTCAGAGTCAAAGCTAATAGCCATGCCAAAGTCCCCGGAAGCAGCAAAAGAAAGATGCCAATTTTCTTTGCACATACCCTAAACTGAAAGCAAACAGGAAAGAGGAGGTGGCAGCTCAGTGTACCCCAGGATAACATCATGCCCCAGCTGACAAAGTGCTATTGTCTCTGGGCTCGCCCTGCAGGGCTGTTCCAACACTAGGCCATTATGTATTAGTTTAGGCTGGTAGGAAAATCGTTCCGCCCCAAGGAAAGGAAAGAAATGCAAAGCTGTTGAAGAAATCACTGACATTTCACCCTGATCCCCTTAGCTTTTGATTGTCAAGGCATTGTGGTATGGTGAGCAAAAGCAGCATGCATTTCTGGTTAATAAGGAAGTGTTCTTGGTAAGATGGAGCTGGGCTGGTGGTACACAGCACTGCACACCTCGTCTGTCCCCTTTCACTCAAAACAAGAAGCCACACAATCTATGGAGCTCTGAGATGCACCACAACTAAAAATGATTGCAGGTAGCCAGCTGGTGAGAGAGCTTGGGTACTCACTCCGGCCAGTGACTTCTGGATATTCTCCCTGGCTCTGGCAATGTCACGTAGGATCGTGCTGGCTCCGTTCTCCTGCAAACAGTGCAGAAAGAACCAAGATTCTTTTAAAAAATACGAGACATGATAAATTGCTGAGGGCAGTTACAGAAAGGGGGGAAAGGCTGAATTCTGTGCAACCATCAACCGAGTTTGAAAAGCCACCTGTGAGAAACATCAGCTGAGAACCAAGACTATGGTCCTGCCAACTACGGACTGCAATGGCTGCAGCTTATTTTTGGGTCCTGTCAGACTATGGCTTCTGTCCAAAGTTTGAGCGCCCACCAGCTATTTGCTTCTCCCTAACATGACTGACAGGTTGGCTCAGCTGCCATTTGGAAAGGAGGCTGGGATTACAGTAGCACACCCTTAGAGCTCTGGTCAGGCAAGCCATTTCCCTTAAATTTATCTGTGAATGCCACGCAAGCGCAAGGCGTCACACTGACAGCCCTAGCGACAGAAGTCTTCTAGTTCTGCCCAGGCAGCGACAGAACAGATTTTCCCCGCTTAGATGCTGAGTCTGCTCCTATGCTGGAAACTCAGCTGCATCCAACCTACTGGACTCTGAGGCCACCACCAAGGGCACCAATTATTATAAAGCAGCGGGTTCTCCATTGTGGACCTCTTCCCACTGGAAGCGGACAAAGACCCCCAAACTCATTTCATGCAGGACACAGATAATCTTGGGTCAGCGCAGGTGAGGAGGAGATCTGCACACTTCCAGACTCAAGACAAATGTTATGAAGTTTGCAGATACTTTTCCTTCTGGGGGGAGAGTGCTGTGAAGCATTCAGGTTTTCTGCCAGACAGCTGGATTTCATGTCACTTCTTGCAGGCAGAGTCTCACCTCCCCTAAAAGTTCCCCATGAGCCATGTAATAATTTGACCTTTCCCTCCCTACCACAGGTGACAGAGGTTCATGCTTCACCCACGGCCTCAGGGCTTTGCACATCTATTGTAGGAACATCAACTCTAAACAAATGCTGCAGAGAGCAGGTGCTACCACTATGCCAGTGAAGCCAGCAGAAAGGCAGCAGAACATGCCTGGAAGCTACTATTAAAGCAATAAGCTTTGTTTATACGCCCTACCCTGCTAGTTGCAAAACAGCCATTTAATGTTTCAAGCAGCTTTCCACATAATTAAACCCATATGCAGTTAACAGTCCTTTGTGTTTTAAGAAGGGGTCATTGCCTTGCTGCCATCTACACACTGATCTAATTGAGAGAGCAGATTGCACAGGAAGGGAAGCGAAAGCTCCGCGGGCTACTTCATGCTGGGATTAGTGTTTGATTCCCACCCTCCTGCCCCCGTGCTCATCACTGCTGTTTGTCAGAGGACTGTCTCACCCTGGGGCCTGCTGGAAAGGGAATGCAGTTTGGTGTCCCTGGTGCTCTACCATCCCTGTGCTGCCTGGGGCCACCCAATTTCCAGCCCTGCCTTGCAAACAGAAGGCTGGTTATTCCTGAGCCTTGACAGAACAGGTGAGTGTCATCGTGAGAATTACAAGTTTCACTCACGTATGCCAATTCCTGGCCTAGCATCCCACGGCACCACCATGCCTGATCTCCAATTTTCAAGCTGGAATGCAAATTGCCTACTATGAACACACAGATCCCACTTGGTGCCTATAACACATCCGAGGAGTGGAAGAGGCAATGGGTTGTAAGCCGTTAACTCTCCACTTCTGCTCCCTATAGTCACTCACTGGATAAGGGCACGTTTCCTTCAGATGTACCACAGGTCACTGAGTTTTGAACCCAGGGATTCATAAACTGCACCTTCTGTTAACGCAGGAGGGTCCCTCTAGCAATTCTTTGCCGTCCACAGAACAAGAGGGAACATGGAGGCTGGCTGGGAGAGTCCAAGAGGAAAATCCCTTCCAAAATCATTGCTGCCTGGCCTTTAGACACACATACAGCTACGAAGGGTCATTCTTTACAGGCTAATCTCGGACTCCACCACCCTGCAGAAATAACTCCCTCGCTGTCTTACCTGCTGGCATGAAGAGCTGGCAACCGGTCCGTTAATCTGCTCGTAGTATCTCCGCTCAGCATCGTCATACTTGTACTTATCAAACCAGATCTTCTCATGCATGAGGAAGTTGGCTGCCATTTCTCTGCAGAGAGAGATGGGACAAAATGAAGACGTGGGAATATGGGAAGGCAGTGGTTAGCATCCAGTTAGTTGAGAACGGCCCTATTTCCCCGCTTCCCACAGGGCAATACATTTCTGCACAGCCGCTTCCTCTCTGGTGAAAAGCTTTAAGCAAATGGGATCCTATTAGGAAAGCAGGACAATCTAATCACCTTCCCATCTGCCTGATCTGACCTGCATTTAGTAACAGCATGAAGCAGAGACCGGACACGTTAGTCTGCCCTTCCCTCCCATGAAAACAGCAGCTTCACCAGGATCACGCTAGACACAAATCAGGCAACACAAGTGTTTAAACTGTGTTATTTGTCACAGCTCCCTCGGCCCACGCTCAGAGACCACTGGCCTAAGACACCCGTGCAGACTTGGGCGTGAAGTGAAGGCAGGAGACTAAGCACAACTTGTGCTGCGGACAATACCAAGTACAGAGAACAATACCGCACCCCTTCTCTATGGGGTACAAGCCACATTACCACTGTGTTTTATCCAAATGCATTATGGGGAGCAAGTCTAACACCTAACTCTTCAGCATACTCCCATCAACCCACTGCAACCCTGCCCGCTTGTGAACCAGAACCATGCTGGCTCCAACTATGCTGACACCCTCCCGTGGGCAATGCAAGCCCAGTTCTGGGCAGGACCTTGCTGAGCATGATACAGAGCCACACGGCCCCATCCTGACCGGGAACCCCACAACAGGACCCCGCACGACCCTAGCAAAGGGGATGCCAGCTGAAAGCCTCGTTCCAAATCACAAAGACAGCGCAGTCAGGTATCTATGCAATGACCCTGCGGCCATTTAGAAATTAAGTTTATGCTGCTAGGGAAAGCTTCCCCCTAGCACTTTTCAAGTCACCCACACTCCCAACTCGACTGGTTCCCAGAGGGGTAGCAGGATGCCTTAACATGGCTGTGACAAGAGGCTAATCCACTATTTTGCACATGGAAACAATGAATTCGGGGGCAAAAGGGTTAATTTGCAATGACACCATTAAACCGCTTTCAAAGGCTGTTTTATATGCCAGTGGAGGATACAGGGCCCACTGCAGGTGGACTGCAAGAGGGCAGTTAATCTCAAGAGAGAGGGCAGATCAGGTGAAGGCAGGAAGAAAAAAGGATTCACAGGAGCGTCTCAGTGAAGCGTCGGCATCTGGCTGCATTAACAGGAAGGCAACAACTAAGGAGTGGCAGCCAACGCAAGGGGCATCGATTCTATTCTAATGCCGTTAGGTTTTCTGGCAGGCTGCACAATCCTCCGCTCAAAAACTCCAGGCGACTGACTTGTGCTTTGCACTGTACAGCTGTACAAACATCTGTCCCAACACCCACCTGCTCGGGAAAAGCGGAAGCAATCTAAAGACACCGCTACCGTATTCTATCATCCCTTTCCAACATTCGCGTTGCCTCCGCAAGGCTCCTCTGAAATACTGTCCAGATTCACATACCTTCAGGAACCAAGCACAATCCTAGCTGTGCACAGGATACTGCATCGGACATTGCACCTTTTGTACCGACACAAAGACTTTATTTCATGGGTAAGAGATGTCCAGATGCACCTTTTCTTGTTTCATCCAGCCCGAGGGAAACTATTCAAACAGCAGGACTCCTCAGGATCAGATTTCCCTTCCAAGAGATCTATGCTCTGAATAATTTAGCACCGCTAAGCTGACTCCTACCTGAGAGCTACAAAGCAAAGTCTACGTATTGGCCCCTGGATGAGCGCGCTGACCAGCTCCAAGTCAGAGAGCAACACGGCCCAGGAAATTAAGAAGAGTTTCAGGTTAAACAAGAAACTCACAATGATGTAAAAGTCAAGTAGAGAATGGGGTGGGGAGCTGAAATGCTGTTCTGCACTCATCTAAAACAAAGGACTTTTAAATATTTCCAGCCTTTAAATAGAAGTCGACTACAGGTTTCCCTCACCAACCACTGGGGTTGGGGTTCCTGAGCCTTGACAGAGCAGGTGGCCACTCAAAGCTGTATACCGTGGTAGCCAAAATGGTATCTGGAATATTAAGCGTGGATACTCAAAACTGTGGCTGGCGAGGGAAACCTGTATTATAATTAGACTCTGTCCAGGACTAACTGCCTTCATTTTTACATGCCTTTCCCTTCCCTGACCCTGTTTTTATTTGCACAGCAGATGCCTTTTGATCTCCATGTTGAACAGCTTTCGGATAAAATGACTTAACAGCTGGGCAAAGCCAGCGCCCCCCACAGCCACGCAGAGGGATTGCCTGTTACCTCCAGCGTGAAGCATCGAGTCTAAGACTCGATGCTCCTCGACAGACCGAACACACGTAGAGCCACCGAAACGTAGCCATCTCTTGGGTGGAGGTCAGCAACAAATGTCCAAGACACCCGAGGCCAGGTCCTCCTCTTGTGAAGGGGGCTGTGATATTTTTTAGGAGTCAAGCAAAGGCAAAGGTGGGCCTTCCCCCGCTATCCCCAAGAACAGCTATACAGCAAACTGCCTAAAACTCAGTTTAGCAACCCAAGAAAGATAAAGGGCTGCATCTCCACTGTTCAGCTTGCAGAGCAAGGTGGAATTGGGCAAGTGGATGAGGGCCAGCGCACGGGACCCAGGGCCAAGTGCTCCTAACCCAATAATTTGTCCCCAGCTGACTTCGTGCCCTGGGGCAGGGGGCTGGATTCAATGATCTTCCGAGGTCCCTTCCAGCCCTAACGTCTATGAAATCTATGAGTTTTAATAATAAAATGATGATTTTATCATATCCCCCCTTGACTTCCAGCTCTCCGAAACCTCAACCAAGCTGGCTGACATCTCGGAGCCCATCTATCAAAGGCTAGTACCTACCTAGCTCCCACGGGCACTGAGGGGATTAGCTATAGCAACTCATCACAAAGCTGAATTACTTCACAAAGGAATCGTCTCCTCAGTCTCCCTGCCCAAAAAGCACGGCCTGTCTAGGTTAAGGGGGACCTTTGACCCCTCCCCATCTCCTCTATCTGCACATGCTTTCCATCCTGGCCCAGCAGTTTTGAGTTGGAAATGTTACCCCAGAACAAGCTTTTCCTACTTAATTTCTGTTGCGGGCGAGCTTGAGGCACCGGGCGCAGGTCGAGACGGTTTGGGTAGCGTGCACTTATGGACCCGGGCTTCCTCCTCTTTGCTCGCCATTCTCGAGGCCTCGGACACATAGTATCGTGCCTCGGCGCTGTCGTAGGCGGGTTTATTAAGCCACAAAGACTCGCTGTCCTCATGCAGCAGGAACCGGGTTGGGGAAGGTTGTTTGGCATCTCTAGGAAGGGAAGAGTTGGCGGCGATGATCTCCACGCGTTTGACCCCTGCTCGTTTCCCAATGCTACCGCTTTTCTTATCCTTCCGGCTCTGCTTCAAGGCCTCCGGGCGGCCCTGTTCCTGCGGCCTCACTTTTCCAGGAGGATGCCCATCAAACATGTTCTCGTAGAAGCACTTCTCGGCATCGTCGTAAAGCGGTTTCTCCAGCCACACCTCCGACATCAAAGCTTGCAGGCTCGACATCAGCGGCTTCCCTTTTACGGACTGGTGTCCAGGACTGGGTAAGTGGCTGACGAAAGAGGCAGAGGTGGCTGACGAAAGAGGCAGCTGGAGCCACATCTGCAGGCAGGCCTGGCGTGGCAGGGGTAGGCAGGGCTGTAACGTAGCCTTCGTCTGGCGTTCTTTGCCCCGCGTTACTAGTGCCGCTGTTCGATCGGAGGTCTAGGAAGTGCGGAGGAACAAAAGACTGAGACCTTTCAACAAACGCTTTCTCGGCATCATCAAAGTCAAACTTGTTGATCCAGATGTCCTGAATGATGTGATGACAAGCAATCAGGCTGCCATGGGTGCAGTGCAAGGCGGCCAGGTTTCTCCTGCCTGTAGAAACTTCCTGGACAGCCTCTGCCCAGGGCGCCAACGCGGACGGCTCAACAGCCAGCTCCGTCTCCGAAGCCGCCTGGCTGAAGTCATCCGCGAGTTTCTTTCTGTACGCGTTTTCGGCACGATCAAAGAAAGGCTTCTCGAACCACACGCGATCGGCTAATAGACCCGTCAGCACAAAGTCTACCTTGGAGACAGAGCCCTTTGCTTTTGGCGAGCGCTTCCTTTTCTTTTGCTTCTTCCCATTTCTGGCTCTTTTCAGGTCTCCTTTCAAGTCGCTCTCCGCCGAATCTTCATGGCACACCCCATTCACCGCCTCCACCTCTACTTCCACTTCCGGGCATCTTTCTGGGGCTGAGGCTGCCAGCGTTGCTTCTCGTTCGTAGTGCAGACGCTCTGCTTCGTCATACTTGTGCTTGTCCACCCAGACCTTTTCGGCTGGGTACGGGAGGTTCCTCGTCCTCATCTTCCGAAGAGCGGCAGCATTAAAAGACAAGCACAATCATGTAGTCGCATTGTAACTAAAGCCAACGACATGCACTAGATTTGAAGCCTGACAGTGATCTAAATAAGCCACCCCAAGATCAGGATTCATGTACTGAGAAATGGTCCCCCATATTATTTAATTTCCTTTTGCATAAACATTTTTGCATGAAGGAACTGAGCTCTGTGTGTGTGTTTAATCCAAATGCAAAACGGACTAGATTTTCACTCCTCCCTCACCTACCTTTTTAATCATCTACTTCCAGGTTTATTCCTGCCATACTATAGCTGTAGTAAGCCCTCAAGACATAAAAGCCACGAGCCCTATATGGTTCATAATTTAAAGCACAATTATCAGCTTAGACTAAACAATCATTTTATTTTCAGAGTTTTACTGTCTAAGAAAGGTATCCAGGTTATAGTCGTATTGGTCTAGAGGCTAATGAACTGCTGGCAGAGGTGATATCTTTTATTAGATCAACTAGATGTTTGCAAAAACAATTATTTGCAAGCTTTCAGGCACAAGTACCCTCCTGTCTAGGAAAGAGTATTTTTCCCAAATTGCCATCTGTCAAGTGCCAAGCGCACACCAACTGCTGAAACTTCCTGAGCCTGACCAAGGGTTTTTGAACCCGAAAGCTTGCTTAATAACTCTTCTCCAACCATTTGGGTTGGTCTAATAAAAGATATCAAATTCACCCAAGGAACCTTGTCTGCCTATGTCCTTAGACCAACACGGCTACAACCTACACCCCTGCAACATACAGACTAGATGATCTTAAATGGGTATTTTTGGAAGGCTTAAAAGACCTTAAAGCCATTGCTTCATGTAGGATATACCATGTATTGTGAACTGCTGCTGTGACACCAGAATTTTTAGAGCATATGGAGATTATTTCCAAATCTGTACAAGGTTATCGGAGATGAAGCAGGTTTATGGGCCCTTTTATATTAAAAACATCTCTCAGTGAGAGATTTAACTGAAAGATCCCCTTTCCCTCAGTGTGCGAGGCTACTGATAGACTGGACTAAAGTTATTTATTAGGACAACAATTCACTGGCTTTTGGGATGCACATGGGAAGCTTAAATATGTTGAACCCAACTCTGACAGTTACTGGATTTCAGTTTAAAACCAACTGCTTCTTAATAAAAAGGGACCAATGCTAACAATTTAAGGGTTTTTTTGCTTAACATATATTTTAGGGAAAACGTCCTATACAAAGAAAGTAGAATATGGCATTTGCTTTGCGTACGCCGTCTTGTTATGGCTATTTAGAGCACAAGACATGCTGAATTAAGTCAAATTTAGCTTCCAGGATACCTAAATTATCCAACATAATATGGGAAGAGC